>NW_023462764.1:0-17239 GCF_013731165.1 Rhagoletis pomonella
TAGAGACGAACTGGAGGTTTTGTGTGCTGGTAGAGGAAACCCCAGAATATAAATATTCTATGTGACTGCCCTCGTATCATGAAATGCAGACCGATATACCTTGGCGATTGATCGTTTTCTCCATCCAAAATTTTGAACATGACACCTTAAACACCTGTGTTGTTATGCCATTTATCGATGCCCGTTTTATATTTATCTTATTTATAATTCCAATGGCCAATCCTGAAAAAAATAACAAAATATATTTACAAATAAACTTCAGGGTTATTTGGGATAATAAGGAGAAATGCCATGTGGTATCTCCTGATGCCCAGGTCACCGACGATTTGGTAGGGCTTTTTTCAGCTAACGCGTGGAGAAGTACCTGAATAAAACATCAATAGCACTAACTGCAGTCCCTTTGAGACTTATAGTTTGTACTAAGCGACTCAGTCTAGTGGATACTCATGAAACCTCAGTATACCATCATAGTTTGGAACAATAAAAAATGACAAGAGCATACATGAGTGCGCTGAAACAATAGCGGTAACTTTCTGCAACATTTCATCAACAGCCAATGACACTTTATGGCCACCTAACAATTGCACTTGTGACGACGACGACGCAATCCAGACAACATTGCAGCGGCAATGAATTTGAGTGGACAATGAAGGAAAGAGGAGGCTGACAGCACAAACTATGGAAAAATGCAACACCGTGAAGGCAGCGAAAATATTGCGCACACGTAAACAGAATAAAGCCAACAACTAGGAGAATAAATGAAGGGCCGAATGGAGTAAAAAAAAAACAATAAATGCATGAATGCAGAAAAGAAAGAAGTCATAACAAACAAAAACTGCAGCAACAACAATAGCCTCAAGTTGCAACTTTAAGTGTGGATATAATGTTGAGAAAAATTACAAAAAAAAAAACAAGAAAAAAGGGCTGACGCATAAATCAGAATGAAGGATATCCACTTGTTAACAAACACATAGTCATAAGGACGCACACACACACACACACGTACGCACATGCAGGCGCAATCAAAGTAGAAGAATAACATTGGAGTTAAATAGCGCAAAGCGGAAAAACACAAATAGCCGGAAAGGATTGAAGTGAGTATGTGCGGATGCCGGTGTGGATGTGTGGGAGTACACGCATACATACTACATACATATGTAGGTGCTAGAGGGTCAAGTGGTGGCAAAAGAAAAACCAAGGGTGAACAGCGTACGAGTATTGTGAAAATCGCAATGAAATTCCGTTACTAAAACGTTTGCAGCGCTAGAAAAAGACTACGAAGAAAGCAAGCAATATTTAATACAAATCCAAGCGGGTGCAAAAAGTTAAATGACGCAAAGCTCTAAAGTGCAGCAGGGCAAGTTAGTGACTGAAAGGAGCTGCGCAATGCCGTGGAGTTGCCGCAAATACGAGTACAGGTGAGACTCTTAGGGGCACACCGCGGGAGTTGGCGCGCAGCAAGCAGTTGACGAGCACGACGTCGCTGAGGACGGCGATGAGGACGATGTCGCCTGTCAACTCACCATGATAATGACTTTTGTCATTTCTCAAATGTCACTCGACATTTACAAAAAGCGAAAATGCTGCACGTCTGACAAAGCAAAGCAAAGTAAATCGCAGCACGGCGAAGACAAATATCGGCTTGCATACCGGCCATTACGAAAACTGATATATGAGTTAAGCAGAGAAGCACTTGGTGGTGCTTCGAGTGCGGGTGGTAGTGGGCGAGAGAAACTTCAAGCAATGTACTATAACTCAACAAATGAATGATACAATGCACGAATAAATGCTACACATGTGTGTGTGTGTGTGTAAATGAATTGGACTTTAGTGTTGGTGTGTGCGTCTATGTACATGTCGGCGCTGTGCGGAAAAGGAAGTTGTTGAGCTTAGGTGATGTATGAAGTTGGAGCTCTTCATTATTATTGTTTGTTGCTGCTTGTTTGTTTGCTTGCCTTGTTGTTGTTTTCTCTTTGTGTTTGTATTTGTTTTTGCTTTTGCCATTATTCACCTATTGCCTCGATAGAGGTTACTGAGGTTCAAAGTTTGCGCTTTTTGTTTTTTTTTTTGTTTTTCTTTGCATTCGAACTGAAATTGAGCAACAGCAGGTGGAAATTGTTGCCGCTTGCCATTGTTTGTGTTTTGTTTGAAAGGGGGCACAGATTAAATAAGCAAAGGCAAAGGAAGCTTTAAACGTAAACTTTTTGTAAGTGTGGGAGTCGAAATGGAATCATAAAAAAAATCCACATTTAAATATCAAATGGTCTCAAAGTGGGCTTTAGCGCCAGATACTGTCGAAATTCGATCGTTTTCTCTAGTTTTTTAAGATCCTTGGAGAGGCTATCTAACATAGTAAGGCACAAAATTACTTGGCTTCAATATTTTATTTCTTTGAAAGCTTTTGGAGGACTTGGAATATACCCGATACATTCGAGTTTGTCGATAAATTCCGATAATTTCATAGATATAGATAATTCAATGAATTTCAAATACAATAAAATCCGATAACTCAGAAAATTTCGATAACGCGACTAATTTCGATAATTTTCGATAAATTTCGATAACAGCTTCATAAATTTTGACAACTCAAAAATTTATACATATATAGCGATAACTCGATAAAATTTACATACCTCTTCAAATTTCGATAACTCGGTTAATTTGGTTAGATCCATACTTTTCGACAAATCTCGATAACTGGCTACACTCTGTTAACATGATAAAATTCGATAAGCAATGATAACTTGATAAACTTTTATAATCTCGAAATTTCCATAACTCGATATATTTTGAAAATATCGAAAACTTCAATTCGATAAATCGACAAATTTCAGCATATCAATAAATATCGATAACTCGATAAGTTTTAGGAATTCAGTGTATTACGATAACTCGATAAATTTCGCTAACACCATAAATAATGATAGTTCCATAAATATCGATATCTTGATAAATTTTATTAACTTTACAATTTTCGATAATCCCACAAATTTTTATGGCTCGGTAACTATTTTAGGGTTTCCATCGTTTTTTAAAATATTTATAGTACTTTTTCAAAAAATTAAAAAAAGTATAGTACACTTAAAATGTATATAGCATTTTATTTAAAACGAAAACTAAAAACGCTTTTTAAGTGTAAATCGTTTTGATTTCTTATGCATTTCCTCTAGAAAAATATATTTCTATGAACATATTCTTAATCGGAATCAATATTTAAAATAATATAAATCAAATATTGATTTTTTATTAGTGGGGTAGTCGCTTTGTTTCTCTCATGTAAGCATTTCACAAATTTATATACATGGCGTAGCATAGGCAGCTTCACTTTGTACCATCAAAAGTAGCTTTAAAGTCGAGAAAACTATGGTGTGTGTCGATTGTCTTAACTAGAGTCTTCTGAAGTATTTGACATGCTGTGAAAATCTGCTCAATGGTGGATTTACTAGGTCTGAAGCCACACTGATAAGGTCAAATCAGTTGGTTCGGGGAGGACTTGTATTCGTCAGACCGAATTCTGCTTAAAAGTTGGTACATGCACCACACCAACTCTTTGCCCCCGTCTTTGAACTGCTCAACCAGAATACCGTCGGCTCCGAGTGCCTTGTTGTTCTTAAGCCGCCTTGTGGCTGGTCTCAACAGTTGTTTCTGCGAGGTTGGTAATAGGCTACAACCTCTTACGCAGCGGTATGGAGTGATTGGGAGATGGAGTCCAACTGCTCATTTATGTCCAAGCGATGACGAATTGCTTGATTAAGCAGGACTGAGAGTTGATTGCTAAATTTTTCGGCTATCCATTGTGACTGCAGCTTTGCGACGTCGAACTTTCACCGCGCTCTTTTTCTATTGCACAGAGGTGCATGCGATGTTGGCATCTTGGATAGAGCGCACGTCGAGAACGCGTGAAGCGTATCCTCCGTCTACTACAACATGATCAATTTGGTTCAACGTTCGTTGATCAGGGGACACCCAAGTGGCTTTGTGGATGTATCGATGGTGGCGTCTGGCACTACTAACTACCATGTTCCGTGCCGCGGCGAAGTCCATCAGTCTCTCTCCGCTGTCGGAGGTGTTGTTATGAACCGGGAGACCAGGTGCCGTAGTCTCCGTCCAGCCACAAATCATACACCAAATTTGTGCGCCGTCTCATAGTATCTATAATAGATCTCACACGCCGTCCTTCGAATTTCCTAGGTTGCAGTGACGTCGGCCTTATATTTATCGGGACCATCCAGCAGTCAGATAGAGACACCTTTCCTATAATAGTCCTTATTTCGTGAGCGAGGGTTGTCAACGTCTGGGGCACTTATCCAAGGCCATTTTGATCTTTTCTTTGGTACGCGTTTTTACGTGGCGGGTTTCAAGCCCAGCACACAACCATTACTGGGATGAGTGGCTTTTCAATCGGATACACGTTTATATAGCGAACCGCTTGCTGCAAGACAGGCGCCTCAAAAAAATTTTACCTGCCAAATTGGGGATGCTCTATCTTTTGGTGGTATTATCGACTTCCGATTTCGACCGGAAGTCCATCTTTTCAAATTAGATATACATATTTTTAGTACAGATTCGGATTCTAAAAATACGTAACCTTTGCTTGAAATTTTTTTCTCAGAAGCGCAGCCCCTAAATGACCTTCGAACTTCAACTCGTCCTGGACTTCTAAAATGGACGACAATGTTTTTTATAGGAAAACAAAAAAGTATTAATTACCAAATCAAGGACGTTCTCTCTTTTGATCGTGTTACCGACTTCCGGCTTCGACCGGAAATGGGATTACATATTTTTAACACTGATTCGGAAAAATGCACACATTTGGCCTGAAACTTTTTTTTCGGCTTGGACCGGAATTCCATTTTTTAAATTACACATGTATGGTTTTACTACAGATTCGGATTCTGTGGACAAAAATAAGCAACTTTTATTTAAATCTTTTTTCTCGGAAGTGCCTTTTTCAATCTCTAAATGACCTTTGAACTTTAATTCGTCCTGGGCTCCTGTTGAAAAGTGTTGAAAAAATTGACTTCCGGTCAATTTAACCCACTTCCGATAGAAAGCGGAAGTCGATAACTCCACCAAAAGATAGAGTTCCACGATTTAGTATGTAAAATTTTTGCGTTTTCAATAAAAAAACATTTCTCTCAATTTTAGAGGTGGTGGACGGGTTGTCTAGGACACCCTGTTTAGCTTTAATATTATTTTTGTTTTAGTTTGCAACTACTACCACTCATCAATGACAATGTTAAAACACTTTAGCTTCCATAACTAAAAGTATAGCATTTTAGCTTTAAGCTTAATAGCCTGAAATCAATTTGCGCTTACTTGATTATAGTACATCAAAAGCCTAAAAACATATTTGTACTTGCTGGCTGTGTTTAATATGATTTATGGTTTTAGTAATTCTCAAATACATGCAGTGTCGAATGTTAGCACATAATTTCTTCTGAATATATGCTTTTAATGCGAGTAATAGACACGCCTACTTCCTTAACAAGCACTATACATATGTACATACATACATAATAAATGGGAAATCACGGTGTGCACGCCAACACATATGCAACAATTTGTATTTAGGTATAGCGCTCGTCGAGCAAACAACAAACAATGCGAAAATGCATGAAAAATAGAAAAAAGGTGTCAAAAATTTGGCTGATAAACACGCTTGACTTCCCCCGTAATTTCTACATGCTCACCCCATCGTATGCAGGGCAAGGTTTTTACAGCGCAAAATTTTCCCTAAATTCGTTGGAGTGTGCAAATGGGCCAATTCTAATGGTGTATGTAGCATTTGCTGGTTAGGCGCCCCCCCTTCCTCTCTATTATTAATATATGTACACTAGAACGCCTTTGAATTTTTGTAGGCGGCACAGCATGGTGTTGGTAAACGCATTTTCGTGTCAAAACTAATTTAATGTTCAGCATTGCTTTGAAAGCACACACACAATGGCGCATAAAGTGTGGGGCAAACTTTTTTTTTCTTACTTTCTTTTACCCCCAAAACACTTATTTGCTATCGCATGCAAGCAACCCTTAATGCACAAAATATTTTAGAGAAGAGTGTAGCGTAAAGGATGTTGCACTAATGTGGGGGTGGGGGAGCATGCGAAAGAAATTGGGTGGGCGAGTGCATATGCTGGTAAACATTTACACCTAATAAAATTATAATCACATTTTTTCATATACATATATTTTTTGGGGAACTCACACGCAAATTGGCAACTTTGAAAAAAGGATCTTAAAAGAAGAAGTATCTTCTCCCAAAACATATCTAAGCTAGCCGGTATAATATATAGGTACATATGTATATGTATTTTTCATATGTTCTTCTACTACATATGTATTTACATTAGGGTGATCCTTAAAAATATCAAAATCATGGTGCACCCACGAAAAATAAGAAATTGAAAAAACAGAGGTCGCTACCAGGCTTTGAAAAGTTATTTTTTTATAAAAATCACAAAAGTTCGTCAAAACTCTGACTTTGACTAGCTAGAATTCAGCGAGTTTATGAATTTACATATATGAATAAGTTTCCGTAATATGTGCAGTTTATTAGATTTCAGTGCACATTTGTGTCCAATTTTGAGATTTTAAAAAATTTGAAACTACCCTAAAAACTATATTTTTATAAATTTTCATAATTGTACGTGCAAAATAAAGGCCCACACGAAAATTTAAAAACAAAAGAAATTAAAGGTCGCTACCATGCTTTGAAAAGTTATTTTTTAATAAAAATCGCAAAAATTTTCTCAAAAGTTTTACTTTTGACCAGCTAGAATTCAGGGAGTTAATGAATTTATAAGAATAAGTTTCAAGAATATGCCAAATTTTATCAGATACCAATTCACAATTTTGACAAATTTTGAGGTTTAAAAAAAATTTAAATTCTCCTAAATATTAAAAAAAATGCATTTCTTTTGTACGTAGAACAGAACAAAGGGGTGTAAATACAAAACTAAAATTGGTAAAATTCATCAGATTTCAAGTAGAAATTTTGCCGAAATTTTTGCGATTTAAAAAAGTTAATTTCTCCAAATTTTTTTTGTAAGTTTTTAATTTTTGTGGTTGTCTTTATTTTGTACGTAGAAAAAAAAAATTTGACATTGATTTTTTAAGGACAACCCTGATATACGTGTATGTACGTACTTATATTGTGCACACATAAATTTATTATATTATCCTTTGTAGCTCGTAGCTTGCACTTTCGAGACGCTAACCAAATTCAATTTCACGCTTTGTGTGTGAATTTGTTTTTCACAGCATATTTAAGGGCGCATTGACCTTGCTTAGACACATATATGTATGTATGTACATACATACGTATGGCTGCACTTTCATCAATCTCTGGAGACTTTTCTTCATTTGATTTATGACCAGAATATTAAGTTCGTTATGTGTTCTTGCTCAAATTGAAACATCTTAATTTTGATCACAAAAAGATGGAGACGATTTTTTAATACTAACACTTGCATGTGTAAATACATGCATGTCTATTTGGTATAGGTAAATACATACGTTTATAAATATTTCCATACTCTTGACTCTTTGAGCCAGTAGACTAAGATTGATGTAGATGTGGTTATAATAACGAGGTCTTGATGTAAATTAGTTTGCCTAAGGGATACCATTTAGAAGTGTAATGAGATTACATTATTTCATTCGGAAATTCCAATTTTAAAGCAATGCGAGCCTCTAATGTTTCCGGTATTACCAAAATGGTGGATATTTATTACATATAATTTTAACCTATTGGCTTAAGACGTACAGTTTTCTTTTGTTTGGTAGCCCATAAGTCCCTGAAATTCGGACAGGTTAGGCGTTCTGGAACCAGATAATAATGATTAAACTTCACCTCAACTGATCCATATCCGTCAAGCTCATTTCGATGGCCCTGGGCTCTGCTATCCTAACATGAATGCCGTACGAAAGACTACCCTAACTGGATGAACTGTCCTGACTTTGTACTAATTCCGGCCGTTTTTCTGTTTACCCGCTATTTAGCCAGTATTCGGCCGGATTTCCGGATATCGATTATAGAGGATTCAATTTAAAAACCTATGTGAAAAGAAGAATTTCCGCAGTATCTGTCAACAACCATATATTATTATTTGAAGTATTCTGGAGAGAAGCAAAGTGTGCCGATTGAAAAATATTGATTTTTAAGCATTCTATACCATTTCAACAAAAAATAGTTTTTTTCCCATTTAAAACACATGGGAAACATTGAGCGCTTTGAGCGACCTCTATATATCTATGGTCATAAGCAATAGCCGCCTAAGTCGAAAAACCTGAATTCGAGAAAAAACGTTTTAAACATTTGGATTCTAATGTTAACCTTATTAGGAAATCAAAACGTGTTCGTCTATAAGCTTTCAAATAGCCTAGCTGGCGAGATGGAGATTTCACAAACACATGGAATAGTAGTTGCAGAATTCGATATCACATATAACTCAATTCTTTCTTAAGTGCACTTAGGCGGTTTTTGCTTATGACCACAGATATTATTTTATTTGTCATCCAGCATTTTCTCCGTCCGTAGGTGGGTCTGGTTAAATGCATGGACCACTTTTTTGTGCCGGTGAACACGAAATTCAGCCGGTAGAGTAAACACTTTCACATGCGGCATAAAAACATATTTACATGCATAGATATGTGCGTATATAAGTATGTACTTACATATTTTGTATGCATATCCACACTTATCTGCATTACCATAATGACCGCCGCGTAGTTGCTTGTTCGCCATAACCAACCGCGACACCAATCTTCCAATCTAACCGCCATCATAACCGGCTTGGGCTTGCAGGTAGCCAACGCCATGGACACGCTTGTTTAGTCATTTTAGTAAAATTTACAAGTTCGCACAACTATGCGCCACAATTGCTGTTTGCACCTCGTATCGGTGCTAAATTTTGTTGTTAGTTTTCTTTGCGAAGTCGTTTGCCATTTCATAATACGACACCCGCTGGTGCAACGTATTCAATTCAGTTAAACACGGATGCAGTGGGATTATCAGCCAAAGGCAACAGCCAACAGCAGTGCTGCAGTCTAAGTAAACCACAGCTGCTACAGGGTGGAAGGCCGGAGGTGTTGCAAAATTAGTTTTCCGGTAGATGGTTTGAGCTTGCGTACCTTTATTCGGTCAGATACACTGGCTATTGTGCTTCCTGACACCGCTATACCCAGCGAGCTAACTTAATTTTGCGGTTTTGTAATTACGAAAATGTTTTATAATACAAATAGGAACTAGTGAGAGGGTTGCATTTGAAGGATGAGTAAACAGGCAGATGTGAATATGAGTTGAAAAATGAATGTGGGACTTGGAATTGGTTACGGTTGTATGTACAACATGCTTGCGTGACTATGTATTGGGACGACTCTTCATTTGAATGGAAACAAGTTAAACAAAATGGATACCTCAAAGAGAAGAGTAGTTCCGCTATTTACATTTTTCAGACGGGGAAGTAGCCATATATCTCGGCCACAAGCCAAGAACAAGCTGGTTTGTTGAAGGAGGGCAACTTAGATCGGCGACACGAAAGCTTTTAAAGAAGACCAAATGCAGTCTATGTGAAAAGATTAGAATAAGGACCAACTTTTACACATACAAAAGTAGTATTCGAGCTTAAAAGTATGGTTCCTGCTAGGAATTCGATGAAATTTTAAAGATTACAAACGAGACGTTTAAGCGATAAAAGGACCAACTATTTCCGATGCGGCTCTGGGCCGTTTTTTGGGGTCGACGGCTCTTGGTAGGTCTCTAGTTAGGAGTTCTTTGAGAATTTTGGCGGTGCACAAATTGCTTGCATCCAAGTAGCGATTGGGTCCATGAAACGCCTCTAATATTTTCGATAGAATGAAGGAGGCGTACCTTTTGATCGGTTCGAAGCAGCAGAATCGGATTGCGGGTTGCCTGGCGCCTTGCATTAGCGTAGTACTTAATAACTAGCTCTACTGAACCATTTAAGCTGCACCCTGTGGTAGGTCTTGGAGCACGCACGGTTTGAAGACAACGAAAGGTTTTCACTTCCGGAAAGTGTGCGCCCAATCCAGTGAAGGAACCTTAAATAATGCCAAGTAACTATAACGTTCTATGGTAGCATGGTTTGACCCCCTGCATGATTAGTCTGAAAAGGAAACCTCATATGTACTCTTCAAGAAGTTGTTCTGTTTCCTCTGCACTGGCTATCGGTGGAATTAAATTAATAAATCGCGTAAAACAAAAGGAATACAGGTTTTTGCCTATGGCGATGATTTGGTACTATTTATGTCAGGATATCTAATATTTATATAAGCGATATCTTTAAGTAGGCCAACCAGAATGGATTGGTATTAACCCCTCCAAGCCTCGCACAAGAAAAACAAAACTTTCTGCCTTTTTTACGCCGAGATTAGAGGAAGCTACCAGAACTAAATACCTTGGAATCATACTGGGCTCCAAAATATATTAGAAAAGGAATGCGGAGAAAAAAGCTAAGAAGGGTTAGATAAATAACTTCTGGAAAATAATGAGGACTGTCGCCGTAACCGAAATAAATACACTATGTACAGTCTTCACAACGATTGTAGCCCATGAGATCCTAGTCAGATAAATCGAACAACAAGGAAACGGCTAATTGAGAAATTGCAAAAGCTGGAAGGCTTCGGCTTATTACTTAACAGGATCTTTCGCCTGGAACCGCTGCAGATTTACGTTCGTGATTTGGCTTTCAGAAGCGCCTTTTGATTTAGGAAAACGCGGCAACTCGCGATACTACCTGAAATAAAAGGATACTGTTTTATTAGAATCAAAGGTGGCTAAGATTCCAGCACTGATAAAATTACGTTGGTTTGGGACCACAATGGGATATTTATACGGTTTGTGGCTTGAATGGAATACAATGAAGGGCTACCAGTGGCACTTGGTGGTATGTTTATATAAAATAATGCTTCCAATATGGCGCAAGGAACCGGCAATGAACTCTGCGCGAAGGAGCTCCTGATTAGCCATTATCTTCCTTAATAGCCGACAGGCTTTGAATACAATAGGATTTAAAGTAATGTAATCGAAGATTGAACAGAAATATTGTGGAGAATTGGCCGTCTGAACCCAGATCTTCGCTGGATCTTCGGACATAGCAATATAGAAGAAAACGAGACAGCTGACGCGATGATCAGTATTGGCTCTTAGATACCAATAAAAAAAACAGACAGCGTCGTGTATATGAGATCTCTACGTTATTAATTATACCCGCCATTGAATAGGCAAAATGCAATAGACCTTCTGAAAATAGCAATAGATATCTTCAGAAACTCAAAGAGAATTGAGCTGTCCCACCGATGTCCGAACGACGAAGAACATCAAAGAGCACAGTGAGACTAAGAATGAACCAAATTACCACATTCTGTATAGAAATCTAGGCCTGCAGTCTAGGTGACTCAATACACCTGGAATTCCGTTTCATCACCAGTCTGACACAAATATCAGGGGTGAAAGACTTGGTCTTTCACAATTTCCGTGCGACAAAAAAAAATCGAAACACATGAAGCCATCAATATACTAACGAAACTGTGGGCCAAATATAGTAAAATTGTGTTTTTAGTTTTTCTCTCTGCCGTTAGGTTTTTTTTTTAAAGGACTTTGTAGTATCAAAGATATGATTAATTCAAAAATTATTTAAACAAGTAAGAAAGTCTAAGTTCAAGCGGAGCCGAACATTAAATACCCGGCGCAAGTATTAAATATATGTTTTTTCACCTTTCCGAAACTACGGCTACATGGTAAGCCGGGGTGTATCAATTTTGAGTAAATCAGCGTCCTTAAATTTCGAAATATTCCAGTTTCAAGCATTTCTGAAATTTACCGTTATATGAAAAGCGGCCGTAATTTTAGTCCGATTTCAATAATTTTCAACGTTTTGCTTTTATGTCGCAAGCACAATAACCATACCGAGTTTGGTACAAATTGGTATAACGGTTACATATATGTGATCATAAGTGGGCGGTGCCACGCCCATTTTCCAAAATTTTACCATAAACGTATTTCTTGGTAAAGAATTGTTGCAAGCATCAATTTTGAGTAAATTAGCTTTAAAATTTACTGATTTATCGAAGATTTTGTATTTATCTAAATTACCGTTATATGGGATGTGGGCGTGGTTATTGTCCGATTTTTTAAATTTTCAGCCATTTAGTATACTGTACCAGGCCAACAACTGTGCCAAGTTTAGAAGAAATTGGTGCAGCGGTTACCAAGATATGCAAATGTAACCAGAAGTGGGCGTGGCTACGCTCATTTTCCAAAAATTTATAATATTCTTATTTTTCGTCTGACATTTATTGTAAATATCAATTTTGAGTGAATTATCTTCAGTAGTTACTAAAATACCGCAGTTTTCGTATTTCTGGAAATTACCGTTATATGGGAAGTGGGCCGATTTCGCCCATTTTCAATACCAACCTACCTTGAGCATTTATGTATACATTTGTCTATATCTATCTCGATTCGTTTTGGCTGTTACAAACAACCGTTATGTGAACAAAATTAATATACCCTTGTGCACAAGTGCGCTCGGGTATAAACAATCATTCCAATGTAGAAAAACAGTATGGGTGCCAAATGAAAGAAAAAATTCTGTAGAATTAAAAAGAATTCAAATTTTTCGGTTCACAAGGACGAATAGGTATTGAAAATGTCTGCTTAATTAGTTTTATTTTTTTTAAGCGAATAAAGTTAGAGGGACGAATTTCGAGGATGTGGTCGAGTAGTCCTTAACATATAATTTTTTAGAAAATAATTATTGTAAAATTTTAAGGATATTCAATGACGAAATGTTAAAAGGAAATTTTCAATAACTAATCGTCCTTATGCGCCGAAATCGGTCGTAATTCTGCAGAATTTTCTCTTTAATTTGATAGTCATTCTGCTTTTCTACATTGCTTTGATTTTTTTAATAACTTTCTGAAGTATGTAATCATATTTTTCAAAATTCAAAGTCCTTTAAAAAAATCCTGATGCCAGAGAGAAAAACTAAAAACGCAGTATAAAATTTTGTGTGTGTAAAATTGACTGTCGCATGGTGTCATTTCTTTTCTCTATGTAAATAAACTCCGTTAAGTAGAATGTGCCACCTCTTGGCACTCACTCACTGAAGACGCTCACAGTGGTCAACTAATATGTTTTAGCCTAATCTAGCCTACCCTCAGCATAACCATTTCTATTATTAGTAGCGCTAGCATTACCATTTCAATTACAATTACCATTACCAATACCTTATATGCTGGTGTTGGTTGATATTTCCGACCGATTTTTCCATTAACACTGCTGTGTGTGCTACAACTACACTAAAATCAGACGTTCATATGTACATATATACATACATAGATAGTATGTCCTTATACTTGTTCAAACACATTTATTTTCTATCCATTTCAAGTTGTTAGATTAATTTGTTAAAAACTCCGCGCTTTTCATATTGAAACAGCTAATTAAAATAATTTACATTTACATAGTTTATAATACCAAAATTGATGCTAGATATATGTACATACATATGCGTCTAACAAGCCAAATTACATACATATGTATATAGTTACGGTGACCATCCGTCCTGCAATTTACGGAACAGTATCTTTTTTCATCAATTGTCCTGGTAATTTACTTATTTTATACGGGATACAAAATGTTCTCTTTTTCTTTTAATGCCCCGTATTCGGTTGTCGGAATTTCGACGCCGTAACATCGCATAAAAATGACATGTCTATGAACTAGTTTTAAGTGATGTAGGTATATGATCGTAATTTCCCCATGAACAGTCGAAACGAAGCGCACATAAATAGTTTCTGAAGTTGTAATTTAGCGTATAAAAACTGGGTATTTGTAAGTATGAGCAGAAATTAAGGTAACTACCCAGTGCAGCTTTGCTTAATTTGCTTTAAGCGTCTCAATGTTTCAAATTGGCAAATGTTTTATTTGAAAGCATCTCAGAGGCTTTTAAAAAATCAGTTTTCAAAGTAAATCAAAAATAATTAAATTAAGCCTGGCGTTCAAAGCAAGCTTGCATTGGGCTTGCGCCTTTAGACGTTAATGATTATTACTCGAATTTCAAAAAGTAGTTTCCGACGGAGTTTCACAAGTAGCTTTTCAAACGCTTTTAATCTTTCAACGCTTTTCTTGTTGAATATTCTGTGTGAAGCAAGTGAGAATTGGCCCTGAATTGTACTTTTTTTTTAATTTTGGTCTGAAATGTCAAACTTTGTTTTCACATACATACATATACAAGGATTCGAAAAGTGACAACGAAATACACGCAGCGTCCAGTTTATGTTTTGCTGCTATTATCTGTTCGATGTGCGTTCATGTGAACAAATTTTTAAATTTTTTGAAGAGAAAAGATACTTATTAGACAAAACTATGCAAAAAAAAAGCTTTGCTGATTGTATGAAAATTGCTAAACAAACATGAGAATCACCAAAGAAGAAGGCTACCAGGAGAATGTTGTAAAAGTAAAGAAGTACTCAAAATTTGTAAGATAAGGCGATCCCTTCAATAGTCCGCTTGGCAATTCACCTCATTCCGGATGCTTTTCACTTCACTGTGGTTGTCCGAAATATGAGTAGGTAGTAAAATAATCCTAATTCGTTGAAGAAGGTTTTAAACCAGTTATCTTTTGTATAAAAAATTAGCGAAATCATTTTTGGTCCCATATTCGACTGAAATTAATATGGTCACCATATACATACATATATAGTATATATGTACTATGGGTATATTTACATACCCTGCGGGAAATGTATCTAACTATAAGTTAACTTGAAGTTGTTTAGGAAGGTACTAAAGGTCACTATTATCTGTATATTTTCTTTGAGGAAAACTAATTATATTTCCATGGCATGGTCGCGAAATAGTCAAGGGTGGTTACCTCTGCACTAGATGTCAACTAACTTGTAACTAACTACTTTTGCACATAAAATATCAATAAGAAAAAAATATTATTTGTTTTTTTTTTACTTTTCTATTTATTTACTTTATTTTATTACATTTCATATTTGTTTACATATTCTGCTGTAGGTGGTCCCATATTCGAACAGACATAACTTCAAAATGATAATATAAAATTTCGATCTTCCTTTTATTTGTCTTCAATTCGAAAAAGTATTGGTGAAGTGCAGAAAGAAAGCGTATTCAAATTAAAATTTGTGTGAGGATATTTAAATAGAAACTTGCTTAAAGAAAACAATTTCCCGATTGCATCTGCATTACTCCCGCATTACTTTTCAACTAGTTTCAAGTTGGCTTTTTGTAGCTAATTACAAGTTATATATTTTATGTAAATCCCGCAAAACAGCTAACTACAAATAACCCACATTTTTGATCAATTGATAATTTTTTCTGCAGGGTATGTAAATGCATTTGCATCTGGCTTGCTCGCCTAAAACCAGGAAGCTGTAAAGTTTTTAGCTTTACCGCGCTACCACCATCAACAAATGTTTATTTATAGACTTACGGCATCCAGCCAATAAATGCATGTATGTGCATATGCTTACAACAAATACACAGAACACACTCCGACAACATCCTTTTGACACCCAGACGCATATAATCAGTCGAAATTAATTGTAACGAGTTGCAGTCAATGCGCCAAATAAATGCAAATGAAAATTTACCTTAAATATAAGTATGCGCTTAGCTTATGAAAATTCCACCTGTAATTAATGGTAATTTGCAAAAAATTACGGAATTTCACTGCAACGATTGGTATGAGAACTCATTTGATTTGGCGGTTCATTTTTTTTTTTTGCTTTAATGTTGTTATTGTCACCTTGGCAACGCCACGATGCGTAATTGTCGCATAAAGAGCTGTACAGTGGTGGCTTTAAAAATGAATTACGAACAATGAAATTTAGTTATAGATGTAGTAATTTTGTGGTAACGAAAGCTTCGGAAGTGGAGAGTATTAACCGGGTTTTTATTCTTTCTATTTAATAAAAATTTTCGTAAGGTTTTCTTTTCTGATTTGGATTATGTTATTGAATGTAAACCTTGTTGACAATCAGTTTAAAAGTCAAACGATTTGAGCGAAGTGAGCATCTACATCAATGCCCGCCAAACACTTTTCAGGGAAACGAACTATATTCGGCTTTTCACACGTACACAATCGGCTTCTTACACGTATACAATCCGAACTTCAACAGGGAGAATAGAAGAGCAACAAATTTCATTAAGTTGCATGCAAACATTAGACCAAGCAGGTTGATGTCGTATTATTGTTGAATAAAGTAGGTACGCTAAGTTAATTATGTAATTAGTAGTATTAATTTTATTTATTTTCTACAGGTCCTGAATTACAGAAGCTTTGAGAAATTCAAACAAAATTTAAAATTAAAATAAATAAAAGATTATAGACAAAATTACACCAGTCTGCTACTTGAGTGGTCGAGTGGTTAGAGATGCTTACTACCTCTTGATTAACGGTCCGATATAAAAAAGAAAAAAGCTTCTCATTAAAACCATTTGCCGTAGGTGTTTCCCTTTTGTTTGACAACATCAAGGCGCACATCACACACCAGAAGAGAAGCTCGGCCAAGCACTAGCAAATGTTTTTTTTACTACGAGATGTTGTCGAAGCTTTACAGCTTACTACAAGAACTTTATAATAAACATTATCGTCCAGCCATTTCCAATTCTTTTTTATTTGACACTTATGAGGAGGGTAAATCATCGCTCAAACGGAGGTGCCACTTTAACCACCAAAAAAACAATACATTTATGGAAATAACGTCGAACACACCCATGCCTTTGCAAGGGACTATGGAGACACGAGAGAGCTGACAGCAGCAGCGATAATGGCAGCGACGTAGGTGACGTTAACTGATGTTGGCATCTCGGTACCGTTTGGCGGTCAATAAGCGCCTAACTGCTGGATCGGCTGGTGCTTTTTAACAACACTGAGTACCTCTCTGGTAGTGTCGATAAGCACCCATATATGCATCTGTGGCATGTAATGGTGGCTAAAGACCTTTCCCTCGATAGTTTCAGTGAACCGTTTGGTTCTTAAGGTAACGGAAAATGGCAAACGGCTTGTGGAACACACTGCACAGTGGATCCTTCTCATAGAGATGGCGGCCAAAAATAGAAGGAGGTTACCTAGAGCAACGAAATTTTGCAGGCTTACTTTTAAAACAAAAAATAAATTATCCACAAAAACTCGAAAAAATTGGACCAAGGACACGCCCACCTCCCATATATCCTTAAATTTAA
>NW_023462765.1:0-17225 GCF_013731165.1 Rhagoletis pomonella
TTTTACTGTGTAAACTAAATTTGATTGTCTACTAACCAATTTTTTTTGAGCGTATTAAAATCATACCCAATTGCTGATTTAATTCCACAGATTATTTCAGTTTATTATTCGTACCATAAAAACGTCGTTTCGTCTACATCCAGTCAATTCTAGGTAGAGTGAAAAAGGGGTGACAATGGCGGAAGTTTTTCGCTGTGCGGCGATACATCTTTATACGAGTATAAAAATCTGCATTGATACGTATGTATGTAGACTAGGGTGGCCCAAAAAAATGTAAAGTCGGAATTTTAATGCTCTGACCCGGTAGGATTGTTCTATTTAGAAAAAAGTATGCCCCTATTTTTTTTGTTTTGAAATCAAACAAGTAAAGAAGTATAAGTTCGGGCGAAACCGAACTTCATATAACCGGCGCAGGTATCAAATATCGTCGTTACTATGAAAAAGTGGTTAGATAAACAATTGGGTATTATTATTGGGAATCTCCGGCAGATAAACAGAGTTTCCCGATCGAAAAATATTGATTCTTAAGAATTCTATACCATTTCTACGAAAAGTGGTTTTTCCCATATATAAGCGACTTCGAAATTTTTTTTAGTTTAAGTATAAAAAAACCGGGATAAATTTTTTTCGATATAGAACAATCCTAGGGGGTGAGAGCATAAAAATTCCGACTTTACTTTTTCACATACCTTTTTACATTTTTGGACCTGCCTAATGTACACATGGTACGATGGTATGATATGAATAAGCTACCTTTTTATATGCTTTTGATTGTTCTTCATATTGCATTTCATTATTCTAAGGTAATGAAAACAAGAGAGTTAAGCTGGGCAACGAGGGATGAATCTAAAATAAATGTGTCATGTATGAGCTTTATTTATCCCCAGCTAAATATTTAAAATTTAACTCAGGAGTTGCTATTCAAATTACGGCAAACAATGGCAATGAACCACCAAAAAATGTAAGCATACCCAAAACTCGACGGCTGTTTCTTCACACAAATTGCAAATAGCCAAATTTAAGGTGACTGGTAAGCTTCTCAGTAGGCTGCCCCTAATATCTGCGTTTCTGTAATTTTTTCAATGCCACTCAAAAGTCAGTGGTAAGTTCCAAAAAGAAACCAAAGCTGTATGTGAAGAAAAAGAATCGCAATAATTTTTGTAGTATAGTCGAAATTACAACTTTTCCACTCGTAATTACTAGTAGAATTGCCAGCCACTAGTAAAGGCTACATACATTCTAATTAAGATAAAATTTAAAATCTAAATTGAATTTGAATGCGTTTTGGGTCACAAAATGGTCCTCTAGCTACCATCTCGTAAATACAAAGAAGTTAGAGTTTATTATCTACACTCCCAAAAACTTGTCTACCAAGTTCTTTTCATTATATATTAGGGAATTGACGAAAAAATTACTTGGGCTGCCTTCAGGTTGAAGCTACGATAAGAGCTAAGCATAGCTTATCATACAGTTGCAGAGAAAACATGATTCGGGTATCGCGTATATTAAAGTCGACTTTTTCGACTTTTTAATAAAAAAAAATGTATTAAGTGTACTCTGCGTTAAACTCTTATATTATATATATGTATATACAAGGGTCAGAATATGCCAAAAATATCATGATTTACTAGTGGTCTTTATAATAATCTGTAATTTAGTGAAATTCAATGCTAGGTAAAAAAACACACTAAAGGGGTTTCAAAAATTTTGAAAATTGCTCCAGTAATGCAGAATGAAAATGTTGGTAGTGAGGGTTTTTAAAAATTTATATTTTTCAAAAGTAAATTAATAATTTTTAAATTTTACTGGGGGTCACCGAGGTCGAAAAACTCCTACGGACTCAAGAAAGCTTAATAAGAGCTATGTATACAAAGTTGGAATGGAGCCATTGCAGTGATGAAAGTAACGCATGATTTTTCCGATGTGAGCTTGAGTAAATTCAAAAATTTTATTGGTCATTATTCTATTATTATTCTAGGGGTCACCAACGGTGGTAAACTCTACTAACGTTTGAAGTTGGCTTGGTTGAAGCCTTAAAAAACAACCATAAACTTGTTGTACAGTAATATTTAAAGAAAATTCACGAATATCGATTTTGTAAATAACCATAGTGCTTATCATAACTATACGACACTCTCATATTGACAAGCTTTGACTATTTATTTTAATATTTGTAAGTTTATTTTCCTTTATAAAAATATAGTTTATTCTTTAACAAAAATAGTTTAAATTCTAGTTTCAAACTTTGTGTAATATTAAAAAATCAACAAACTTCCAAAAATATCTCGAGAGTTTTAATTCGATTTTTTAGAAATATTTTGAGTATGCAGTTTTGTAGCCCATTCAATTTTGGTCTAAAAAAATACAAGTTGAAAGTAATTGGGAATTAAACTTGACTTACGTGTCAGTCATTAGTGTTTTCGACGGGTTTTTATGTGTATGGAAAAATTGCCAAAAATCAACGGTAAGTCCCAGCTACTTCAAACTCGCACATTTATGTATGCGATGTTTGTTAAAGAATAAACTATAATATTTTATAAGAAAATAATTACAATTGAAAAATAAATAAAATAAGTAGCCAAAACCTGTCAACATGTGGGTGTCGTATAGTTATGGTAAACACTATACTCGCAGCTATCAACACTTGATTCTATTCGACATTTTTAGATCCCTTTTCTTTTACGACTTTTTTAAGTAGACAATCTTAGTCTTCGGAAACTAGTTGCAGTAATCTTATTACGAGTATGCTTATGTTTTTGTCACATACTCGTAAATATGTTATCAATTATTCATATTTCCCTATCTTCCTTCGCCAACAGCATCAATACTGAAGTGCCATTCATTCATTATTTCAGATATGCGAACTAGGACACATCATTCTAGCTTTGTTATTGCCGCGCGGCTAAAATAATCACAAAGGCAACAATACTTAATGCAGCTATCAGTAAGTGAGGGTATGTGAATAGATAAGTATTTATGAATGTATACATACATACTTATGTACTCCCAGTAATGGTACAACGGAGTACTATTTATCTATGTTTATGAATATAGTCGTATGTACATACATATGTACTTGATGGAACAATATCACTATGGTGGGCGAACGCGCCCCAGCTGAGATTGTGCCGGTTTAATACCCAGGAAAAATTTGGGGACCAGGTGGTCCACAGGGTCGTAGTTTTAAAGTATGTGCAAAAGGACCAGGTTGCATACTAGTAACTTGTTATGCTGACCACACATTATTTCCACAAAAATCTTCTTTTTCCCCATATAAGGTACACGGAAAACTTTGAGCGCTTTGAGCGACCTCTAACTATTTTTTAGTTTCGAAAAAAAATACAGGTGTATGTTTTCTTCGATATAGAACAATCCCAGGGGGTGAGAGCAATAAAATTCCGACTTACTTTTTCTTGGGCATTTTTGTACATACATATGTATGGCTTGATGCACATATGTAGATATGTGTTTTTATGTGTATGAGTGTAGGTACAAAGTAGATACCCTACAAAAAATACGTTAGAGATGAGTCGGGGACTTATTCATCTCCAATAGTACCCATATGCGACTAGTTGCGACTAATTAATGCCCAATTGTACCGGATTGAGAGTGATCTCGGTATACTATCTTTAGAGGTATCATGTGATACCGTTAGTTGCACAGCAAAGTATCTTTTAAATATCTACATCTGTAATTATTCGAACCAACACTTCAACAAACAGATTTTTCAAAAGCAATTCCATGCAAACACACACACACACATTTGCACATTGTATCTGTATGATGGATTAGATGGAAATGCACGCACAAACACACTAAGTAGATAAATGTTGAGGTATCCGCTGGAACTGCAAATCTCCGCACGTTTTTCTATATGTATAGCAGATATGCGCGAGTAATGTGACCGCGTATGAATTTGCGGAGGTGTATGCCGACGCCTGCGTGCGCGCGACTAACTAACCGGCTTATTGACTTATCAATCGACTAAATGAACGACTGCCCGGCGGACTGAAAATCGTTCAGTCGGTTTGGTTTCAGTTTGTCGAATAGATTTCTTTAATTTTGGTCGCTTGGCTGATCGGCTGTTTGGAATCGCTCGCGTCTGTCGCCAACGCTGGTTGATGGTCAACTAAATTAAGTATGGGACGACACAGAACTGCAGAGTGTCATGTCAGATTCATAGCCAGCGACCAGACGCATACAGGCACGGACGTAGAGAAAATAACCTTGCATGTGTTTGTTAATGCAAAGTGGTCTTGTTTCGACTGCAGCGCCAGCTGGCTTGCACGCGTGTCAGTTGTTTGCATGCGTGTTTGGTTGTATGTAAATGCGTGTGCGGAAATCGTAAAATAGGCGCAACTTTGCTGACACTGCCGCTGCGCTGTGGTTGCAGTCGTCAAAAGGCAATCAAATGGCGCGATAGCAAGCAGCCGAATGGGCGGTAGACAGTTAGGCGGGGTAGCAATTGTTGTTTTTTTCTTTATCACTTATGGATACTCTTCTCGGTCGCAGCTCCTTCCGTTGCTTAATAGTGTGTGTGTGTGTGTGTGTAAGTTTATATGTTTTGCGTTTGGTGGAGTGTGGGTGTGGGTGTGCAAAAATTATATGACTTGCTGATGACAGTGACACAATTATCACAATTGCTCATAATATGTAAACTACTGAACCATATAGATGTAGATACATATACATATATGTATCTATACATACATGTACATATGTATATAGCTTTAATTAACGAAATATGCAAATCACAGGCAGCTACATATCGCTGGCAAGCTGGAAGCACATTATAATATCTACAAAATATTTTTTGAATTATAGTATTGTATATTCCCGTTGCACTGAAATCTAAGATTTCGAGCTCAAAATCTCTAGAACCTGTTTGATTGTTTCTACAGCACCTTCTTGCGATAATGTTATCACCTGTTGATTTCACAATAAAAATGGTGGCATACCTTTAGGCACTTTCCTCAACAGTGGAGGCTCAATTAAATTACCTATAATTTTTTTCTTAATTTTCTTGAAGATTCGAATGGGATTTCGTTCAAATCTGATTGAAATCCAAAAAAAAAAACAAAATCATAAAAATAGTAGGAATGTAGCCATTAAGTACGCAGAAATTGCTGCCGGTTCTCCGTTTTCTATTAGTTAAACAAAACGTATTTTATCTCACGAAGAACGAAATTTTACTTTCACAATATAATTAATTTCTAGTTTGTGTTGCAACAATGTATAACAATAAATCAACCACTCCTCGATTCTTGTAACTAGTACGTAACACAACTTAATTGATGTTGGATGCCGGATTTAAACTCTGAATGACGCTTAAATTTATGACTTCTTTTTATTTATTATTTTGCTTAGTTCAAGGGTTCCCCAGACTGAAGCAATTAAAGACTACTCAATAATTGGGTAATAAGAAACCTCCAGTGAAAAAACATTTATCATTTATTATCGAAAATTTTGCAAAGGTAAAAATAAAAGTAAAAACAAAAGCAAGTATGCGTAAAGATAAAGGTAAAAATTAAGATTAAGGTAAATTTAAACACTTTACTTATATAAGGGCAAAGATGAAGGGAAATATGTAGATGAAGAAAATAATAAACATAAAGCTAAAAACAAAGATAAATATTAAGAAAAATATGAAGATTAGGACAGAGCTGGGTAAATGCAATTACATTACAATTACAATTACATTCCTCAGTAATTGTAATTAGGAATCAATTCCTCCAGTTTACAGCAAAGGAATCGATTACTTTTTCAATTACTTGAAGTAATTTCAAATGGAATTGTTTTTTTCTGTAATTCCATTACAAGGAATTTCATATTGTAATTGGAATAAATTACGTGCTAGTAATGTAATTTTTTTTTTCAATTCCTTTGAAAGGAATTGAAAATGTAATTTTTTTTTTCCAATTCCTTTGAAAGGAATTGAAAGTGTAATTGATTTTTTTTGAATTCCATTCCTCAAAGTAATTTAAAAAGTAATTGAAAATTTTCTAAAAAAAAAAAATTTTTTTACTGTTGAATTGCAATAGCTTTGATAAATTTCTTGGTTGCTAACTGCCTTGAATAAATAACTTATACCTAAGTAGTTTTACTAATTGAACTTTAAGAAAACTAAATAACTTAAACTGTATCTGTTCAGTCAGTAACGGATAAATTTTCCAGATCATACCGCGAACGCGCTTCGCGGCAGATGAGACCCGTAAATGTCGAAGCACGCATAACCCGCCCGGACTGTTGCTACCTTGGGCACTGCTGTTCTCTTGGACTAATCCCTGCGTATCTATAAAAATGCACTGACTTAATTGTGTATATTATGGTACCCTTAATTCCACCCAAAATGGCGTGCCTTCTGGAGCCTTTGAAGTACTCTTACTGGTATCCTGCGTTACAAATGAGGATAGACTCCGCTTGAATTACGAACCCTGTCAGACTGGAGATCCTACTACCTAAGAGTTTTATAAACAAATTGCATTGCTATGGCTAAATTTTGATGATAACACTGTAATGACGCCAAAATTACACAAAAAACGCCGAGACACGCAAAATTAATTTTAATTTGATACCAATATTGTAATATTTAATTTATTTTATCAGTGTAATTTAGTTAAACTTTGAAACTGGTGGCAACCTTAATCATACATATTTTCGGCTGTAAGCCTTCTTAAAACTCTTTAATTTGATACCCACATTGCAATATTTCATTTACTTAATCAACTTAACTGAGTTAAAATTTTAAATTAGGTGGCAATCCTCCCCAAAAATATTTCGATCAGTCATCTTTCTTAAACCTCTTTAATTTGATACCCATACTGTAATAATTCATTTATTTTATCAATATAATTGGGTTTAAAAATTTTCAAATATGTGGCAACCCTCAAATTTTTTGCGATATCATTGGTTCTGTATAAAACAAAAAAAAAATAAAATATTCAAATCGGTTCAGCCGTTCTCGAGTTTTGACGACCGTGACATACGAACACAACATTTTTATATATATAGATATAGAAGATATACATACATAGAAGATGTCCAATGTGTGCTTTCGATTTTAATCTTTGACCACAACAAAAATTCCGTATTGTACATTCGTGAATGAACTTTCAGTTCCTCGATTACTTTTACAATTCCTTTGAGGAATTGAAAAACTAAAGTACTCTTGCAATTCCAGGTAATGGAATTGAAAAAAAAATCAATTACATTTTCAATTCCTTTCAAAGGAATTGAAAAAAAAAATACATTACTAGCACGTAATTGATTTCAATTACAATATGAAATTCCTTGTAATGGAATTAAAGAAAAAACCAATTACATTTGAAATTACTTCAGGGAATTGAAAAAGTAATCGATTCCTTTGCTGTGAACTGAAGGAATTGATTCCTAATTACAATTCCTTGTAATCTGTAATTGGGAGTAATTTAATTCCTAAAGGAATCATTACGACCCAGCTCTGGATTAGGATACCGATAAAAGTAAAGATGAAGATAGAGGAAGAAGGTTATTATAAAGGTAATAAGATTTTCGGGACTATATCAGGATTTTCAAGACAATTTCGGGATTCTCGGAACTATTTCGAGACTATTTTGGAATTTTCGTTATATTTATCGATATGTTATCGATGTATTTATCGATATTGTTATGGACATAATAACCGATTTTGTTATCGATATATTTATTGTAGTAATCAATATTTTTATTGATATTTTTATAGATATAAAAACGATATTGTTTAATATCTATGAACATATTTGTTGATAATGCTATTGATATATTTATAAACATATTTATCGATACTGTTACCGCTATAAAAATCGATTTTGTTACCGATGTAATAATCGATTTTGTTATGGATATTTTAATCAATTTTGTTGTCGATATTTTTATAGATATTGTTATCATAATTTTATTTTGTTTACATGTTTACGGATTTTATCGATATTTTTATCGATTTTGTTATCGGTACTTTTACCGCTTTTGTTTTCGATATTTTATCGGTTATGTTACCGATATTTTTATGGATATTAGAACGAAAAGGGTAGAGGCAGTGTTAAAGATAGAAAAAAAGATTAAACACATATAACCTTTAGCTTATATATATGTATATATAACATATATGTATTACCTAGCCTGTCGTTTTATTCACAATTTTGAACCAATGAAATTCGTACATATGTATGTACATATGTATGTTCGTATATTGGTTATGAGACAAACTAGATATGTAACTAAAGTTGCAATTCTCCAGTGTGGCCTAGCGCACTTATTTTTTTTTTCTTACACATAAATATGTATGTATGTATATAAATGCAATTCGTTCAATAAAATTTTAGCAGCGAATTTTTAATGCCTCTTCCAATCTATAGCGTTGATCTTAAAATGAGAATTTATGATTTTGCTCTTGATCCTATTAAAGATTATTACATCAAATCGCAGTCATCCACCACAAATTAATTTGTATGTCTGTAGTAATTAAATCCGAATCATAAAATTGTATGCAAAGTGTACAGTGTCGGAAATATAAATCGGGAAGAGGCATGTGAGGTTATTTCCCTTTCGTTTTTTTAATGTTTGCTTATTTATTTATGAAAGTGTAGCTCGTTATCTAATAAAAACCGTTTAAAGGTATGTTTATATTTTAAAAAATTTACGGAGCATTTGCAATTTATAAGCAAATCATGCTGAAATTAAGTAATTTCGCCTTGTGAAATTTGGCAATAAATTCATTGCAAATGAGAAATTTATCATAAATCAAAAAAAAAAATCGCCAACTAAACTTTTAAACAAATATATGTATACTCAGATAAAAATATATGTATTCGCTAAATCAGAGAGTAAATCTAAATTTAACTAAGAGTAGGTACATATAAACAACATATTTTATTTTTTAAGTGGTTTTCTTATTGTCCGAGTAGATCACCAGACGCAGTGATATGTGACAATGCAAAAAGTGGTGGTCGCGACTCGTGCGACACATTGGACGCTGACCGCGATGGAATTCTACGCCAATCTATTAGTGCGTGGGCTTTGTAGTATATCCAATATACATACATACATATACTTTATATATAGTATTTGAATACATAAGTATATATCTACTGATGTACATACATATGTATGTATATGGCTATAAATAAAGAAAATTGTATTTTTGTATTTATGTATCAGCTACTGTGAGTATACAAACCTAGGTACACTCGCAGATGCAAAATAAATATAATTTTAGACATCAGAGGCTTTTCATATTTCTTTTCAAAATGCAGCGAGAAAATTGTAAATTGATTATGATTGATAAGCTTAAATGAGGTGTTTGAATGAATATGTGGGATGCTTAATTTTTAGTATCAGCTAATAAGATTTGTGTGGAAGAGGGCATATGTTCGACCTTTTTAATAAAAACTGTTCGTTCTTTTTCCAATACATACGTGCAAGTATGAATATGAAGTATATGCCACATATCAACTTTGCTATTAGCCGCCAATATTGTTCGAATTATTAAGTACTTATTTGAGCTCTAATGCTGAGTATATGCCAAGAATTTCAAAATACTTTAACTGCGTACATATGTATGTATGTATGTACATTTCGGCATACGTGACTCCACGCATCTAGAACGAGATTGCAAGAATTGATTACCGAACACCCACCCACCAACTGAGAAGTATTTATGACAAAGAAATATGCACATCTGTACGTATGTATGTATATACACAGATACAAAAATACATACATACATACTTACATGCATAAGTATGAATTTTGTAAATGGCAATAAAGCAATAAAAAATAATTTGAATAATAAAAAATTAAAATGTATAATACGCCACGCATGCGGCATGCCCATATGCTTCTTTTTACATATGTACATACGTTAATTTGTTTATTTTTATGTACTGACAGGCATTTATGACAATTCGTAATAATTTCATAAATATGTATGTATGTACATATGGGGCATTCCAAAGTGACGGTAGGGACATTTTAACTCGGTTTTGCACAATCTTTTAGTAAATTCTCTTTAACCATTGATCTGACAAGTGTCAAAGTGAAGTCAGATATCAGTTTAATACGAAACTTGACTGGTGGGACAACGATGACACCCGCTTCTCTGAGTTATTGGATTCGTTTCCCAATATTAGACAAACTATAAATATTTCGTACATAGCGGGTTTCTCGAATGTAATTTGGTTTACAACCAATCATTTATCATGAAGAAATTAACGGTAATCTTAAACTTTTATATGAGAATTGAAGTCGGTTTTTTTTTTGTTTAAGTTGTATCATTCAAGGAATTACGTATGGTAACAAAGTGCAAATCTGTTTTTCAACGCCTAAATATTTTGGAATTGACAGAAAGGCTGTCTTTGTTTTGGGGAATTTATATAAATGAAACAAGTCACTCAGATTTCTGGGCACTTCAACGATGCACTAATGGAATTATTGATTTTTTATATCGCCTGGAAAAGTTAAGAAATTTGCTTAGCACGCGCCAAAACATTAAAAACACAAATAAATTTGCTGCCAACAAATTGCATATCGACATAAGCAAGTAAATATATAGATACATACATACATATGTATGTTGTACGTTTATGCATACTATACATATGTACCAGTGTTGATAATTGCATTTTCCAATTTCGTATGAAAATTTAATTCAAATTATACTCTGTATATACTAAATTGTAGCAAATTTTTGATTCCTATTATTTTACTAATATTTCGTTATTGTGTACAACTTGTATTTAATTATTGTTCCTAAGAACAATATATATTTGCTAAAAATTAATAAACCATTATTTTATTTACATAAAACTTAACACACTTTTACATCAGATATTCAGGGTACTCATCCAAATGCGTAAATGCCTCGTAACTTTGTAAACTTGGTAAATAAACCGGTTTCCCGTATAAAATTAGGCAAGTTTACGAGGTCTACATGCTTCGAGGCATGAATACATAGGTATTTTTAAATTTACAAAGTTGCCAGTAGGTTCCAAAAAATTATTAATTAAGCAAATAATTACTCGTAGTTTCAACTGAGTCTGAACTTTTTATCAATGTTATTTTATGACAGCATTGTCCATTAGATTTAAGACAATCTCTAGTTGTTATTAAAGAGGAAATTGTTTTTTTCTTGAAGTCTATTTCGCCATATTGTGTTTTTCTTAATTTTTGTATGCAGAAGATCCGTTCAACATTGGCTGAAGAATGTGCAATCGATAACACTCCTTGAGCGATGTTGTATGTGTTTGAAAACAGTGGCTCATTTAAAACATTTTTAGTAGGGCAGTGCGATTATTCGATTAATCGAGCAAGTTAGTTAATCAATTATTCGGTTAATCAATTACTCGAGTAATCAAGATTTTGATTACTAAAAACGATGACTAATCGAGTTACTTCCCATATGATTACTCAAATAAATTAATTTTTCTCGTTAAAAGAGTTTGCTTTGGAAAATGCTTATTTTCTTTTTTACATTTTGTATATGAAAAAAAAAAATATTTCATTTCAATTTTTGAAAACAGAAAAGTTGTTTTCAAGGTATCAAAGAACTTCAACTACAAAGAGTACTTTGAAATGTAGATTACTCATGTTACTCAAAAGCATGATTAATCATAAAGCAAATTACTCAAATATTTTTGTTTTTGGTTAATCACAAATCTGCATTACTCGAGTAACTGAACTTTTGAGTACTCATAATATCCAATTAATCGAATAATTGAGTTATTTACTTTGTGATCAATTAAAATTTTGAATAATGAATTAATCGCACAGCCCTAATTTTTAGTGATTCTTACTTTATTCCAAAACTCAGAAATATTTAGGTTGACAAACCTTTTTAAATCAAGGTGTTCAGGTACGACAAAATATTACACAAAATTGTTTTATGTTTTTTCTAAAATTTTCAATAAGAAGAAGGGTTCAGTTTTGAAGCCCAAATTAGAAATTCGTCATTAAAATTAATTTTTTTCTTCATAGTACGACAAAAGTTTACACAAAATAGTTTTACGTTTTTTTCCTCAAATTTAGAATATCGTTCTCTTTTAGTTTTTTTTTTTTGTTTTGGCAAATGAACAATTGCTTCACGATACGCGTCTTGTATATCAATTTTATCAAAACAGTGCTGAATAACTTAACTAATAAAGTGCTGCCAAATTTTGGCGACAGATAAAATTATACTAAAAAGTGTTGGGTAGTAGGAAAATAGAAAGCACTTGAAATTGTATAAAAAAAAAGTACAATTGTATCGAAATTATTAACACTGATATGTACATACGTGCAAACCATGTTCGATTGAGCCATCAACCAGTTTAGTCATTCATGCATTCACTCATTCATTAATCGCTTCTGTCTGCCACGGACCACAGTCGAGACGCGACAGCAAACAAATTTCATTTTTACAATTTTCATTAACAAATCGATAAGTACATATATGCATGCAAATATATGCATGTATGTAAACACTGTGCATATGTAAATATTTACAAATACAACTTGCCAAAACAATTTAATTTTCTTGCTCGTCGTTGCACCAACTTTCCACTGTAGAAAAGATTTTCCATTTAATTATTGCCATTTTATTTACATTAACTTCTTTTGTATTTTTTTGCAAATTTTCAATTTACTTAATGTAAACGAGGTGCGAATTTCGATACGCTCATGTTGTGCAGCTAAATATACATGTATGTATGTATGTACTTGCCGCGTGTAGCGATTTCTTTTAATCGTCAGCGGTAAGGTTTGTTGGATTAGACGGGAAATGCGTTGGCGATCTTTCAGGTCTGGCAGAACTTGTCTGCGGCATATCGACCATTTAGTTTTGCTATTTTAACGTTCCACGTATGTACATACATATATAGCTGGTACTGTATTGATTCATGCAAGGTTATGACATCAATGCTTGTCAATAAATAAACACCAAAAAATCTTAAAATTACCGAGAAATAAACAGGTGAAGCTATAAGCTAACTTAGATGGATATATTGCTGTTAATGGAGATGTTTAATTTTTAAACAAAACAAGTAATTTTTAAGCAAAAAACAAAACCGACTTCAACTCCCATATAAAAATTTAAAATTATCGTTAATTCCTTCACGATCCAGTTATCGTATCTAAACAAAATTAGTGAGCTACCACCGCTGAAAAAATAATTATCGAAATCGGTTAACGTGGTCTAAAGTTATGCGGTAACATACTTAAAAAAAAAATCAAAAATAAAATATTCCGACGAACTGATAACCTTTTTCTTTTTGTGAAGTCGGTTAAAAAAAATAGGAAATGAACCCGGCCTAGACTAGCCGTTTGCAGAAGTTTAGAATAGAAGTCTGATGAGAAGATATGGTGTTCTCTGAAATAGCAGCTATAACTTCCACCAGTTAGGGCTAATTTCTGAGTTAACTACGCACTGTGAAATTGGCCCTTAAACTTGTTTATTTTTTCCATTTTTTCTAAAAACAAATCCTGGTATGAAGCTCAATAATACTACTGTAAATTAAGTATAAATTTCTTTCTACAAACAGGGTAACGAGTGATGGTAATTGTAAGATTTCAAAGTACGCATTTTATACAGTTATCTTTGAAATGAAAATTTCTCTAGTCGCTGGATCATTACAATATTTATGGAATAATAAATAGATTTGTTTGATTTCTTATCATTTACATGTTGGCCAGTGATAGTGGATATGTACCTAGCTATACTTTCTCAGTATAGTAGCAACATAAGTTTTGCCTCTTCATACCTGCCAGCCTTTATTGGGTAATAGTTTTATTCACTACCTTTCGAGAAGAGATCAAACTCAGCACTATGACCCTATAGAGGAGGTGCATCAGTCCTATTGCCTTACTTCCACCGTAAATATAAGACGGACATCATCATAATCTATATTCTAGAAAATGCGATAGACGGAAGCTATTATGGCTGTCATGGGACGGCATAGTACAAATTTGGTGTGGGATTTGTAGTTAGGCATCGATTATGATGCCTTGTCTTCAGCTTTAAGTGCGTTCCGTCCGCTCAGATAACGACCATCTCGCAGTTAAGAAAGACAACAGACGTGAGTGCGAAGAGATAAGGATGCTAGCAGGTAATGATTTCAAGACAGCGGCGCACATTGAACTTTGATGGACTTGGGCGAGCCAAAGATATTGACCAAAAATTTACATCTTTCACACAGATTGTTTATAGAGCATAATGAACCATACTTTTTCTCAATCAAAATTCTAAAAAGGCGGATTTTCGGCCTACGCTAATAGACACATTTAAATCTTATTGAGAAAATAAATGCATCAGTAATGAATATCAAATTAAGCACCTATGTGACAAAAAGTTAAGTTGATTTTGTATTGCATTAAACCTTGTGTGCCCAACCGGGTACCTATCGACATATATTATATCAAATGATTATTTTTTTTTTTTTTTTATATGGAAAAATACATTTAAAATATTTTATATTCCTTTTCCGCCCAGAAAATTTTGAATTACAAAAAAATACACGAATAGTCCAACCGGGTTACCTGGGTACCCACATAACGGGTGATTTTTTAAGAGCTTGATAACTTTTTTTTTAAAAAAAAACGCATAAAATTTGCAAAATCTCATCGGTTCTTTATTTGAAACGTTAGATTGGTCCATGACATTTACTTTTTGAAGATAATTTCATTTAAATGTTGACCGCGGCTGCGTCTTAGGTGGTCCATTCGGAAAGTCCAATTTTGGGCAACTTTTTTACGGTTTTACACCAAGATCTTTGCGTAAAATCTTCCATGTGGTCGAATAACACAAACCCAATTGCTGCGAACGGCGACGAATCGACATTTCACGGTCTTCAGCAACACTCTCAGAAACAGACGCAATATTCTCTTCTGTACGCACTGTACGCATTCGTGTGGTTGGTTTAATGTCCAATAAAGTAAACTGAGTGCGAAACTTGGTCACAATCGCATTAATTGTTTGCTCACTTGGTCGATTATGTAGACCATAAATCGGACGCGCGAAACACATTTCGAACCGAACACTGATTTTGGTAATAAAATTCAATGATTTGCAAGCGTTGCTCGTTAGTAAGTCTATTCATGATGAAATGTCAAAGCATAGTGAGCATCTTTCTCTTTGACACCATGTCTGAAATCCCACGTGATCTGTCAAATACTAATGCATGAAAATCCTAACCTCAAAAAAATCACCCTTTACAAAATAGGCGGAAAGATGCATAAATAAATAGGGTATAACAAATAATATTGTTTTTTAATTATTTATTTATTAATTTGAGCTAATATAAATAATAATAAAAATAATATTTAGTTTACTAAAATAACAAAAACATATTTTGTTTTTACCTTGCATGCAATAAAAAAAATTTTTAACTATGAAAAATTGTACATTTGCAAACGTGCAAAAAAAAATTTAGTCTGTTATTTACATTCGTAAAGTTATTTTATCTATACACAACGTTTAAAAAAATGTGTACAAATATATTCGAAAAACACACAAAAATTTCCGAGCGGCTCTCTTATAACGACCGCGCTGCAGTGCACGGCAATACGTCCGGCTACTCGAAGTAAACGATTGATACTAAAGTAAACGGGTATCTGAATATAATACGTATTTGTTTCAAAGGTGTTCTAGTATATTCCTTGGATAAAAAAGAGCTTAGATACCTTGTTATTGCTTTCCTTTTCAGATAACTGTACCAAACCTTCTCGGAATTCACATTGGATTGTGTAAAAAGGCCTCGTTAAAAATAGATAAATCAATATACATCTAATACCCAGGGTTATACTAAGTTACAGCCGACTTTTAGATATAAATCTGTAAGTGGGTACCCAGGTACCCCGGTAGGACTACAACGCTAATTAATTTGGTTGGACACACTAGGGTTAACGAGAATAAAAAATATTGTACAAATAAATATCCGTGGGCGTGAAGATATACACAAATATAGCTACTGAATTTTTTGATCAGTTTTACAAAATTTGGTTCGCTCATATTTGGCCGAGGTGCGGTAGAACGAAAAACGAAAGATTTGGGCGTTTGATGAGCTAATAAGCAAATCCATTGGCAGACAAATATCGAACGATAGAAAGGCAAAGGCAGTACATAAGTAGATATGTTGATATGTATGTTGATAAATAAAAAAGGCGTACATTGTAATTGAACTTTAGCATTTCAAGGGCAACACTCGTGTCGATTAATCTTCTTAGCATTAAAAGACTGCTCGAAAGCCTGCTGTGGAACAGAGTAGACCGAAGGCAGTTGTGTGCCATATGGCATACTAGACATGTGTTATGCAATAAGACCTTTGGGGTTACGCTGAGTGCCAAAGAAGAACATAAATATCAGCAGAAGATCAAGTAATTAAAGCTTATATAGAACTATATACACAAATACATACTAGTATACACTCGATTGGGGTCGCAAGCGAAGCAATTGAACTTGTCATTGAGCTAATTTATTTGAGACGATCCACTGACAGCGCGAAGAAATACGACTTCATTATGATTAAGTTATGAACTTCCAAAAATTAAAAAAAAAAAAAATTAAATAAAAGCGTAGACAAATAAGAAATGGAATAACTATAAAAAGAATTATGAGTTTAAATAGTTAATGAAATACATACATATGTACATTGCGCTTGTGGCTCGTGGCTAGCCGTATTTTGTATTTTTTTCCCGCGAACAATTTAGAGTAAACAGATGGCTATGGGAATGAGTGTGCATATATATTAGACTCCTGCGCAATTCCATTTAAACGGCCCAACAAGACATCCGATCGCCGCGCAAATACTTTCCATCCCCTACTTTCATCGTCGGGTCAATTGTGAGTAAGCATAAACCAGTTTCAGCAAGCGTACGTAAACTACCGATCAATAGCAACACGCGTAGAGTATTTACTTTGCCTTCCGCAACTACTGCGAGTCAAAGGTATTTGACAGTAGAGTACTCTACTGGTAGTACTTGAGTATTTTCGAAGAAAACATACATTTGTGGCAAGAATGATAGAAGAATTTTCTGGATCGCGCATTTGTGGTATCTGAAAAAAACTAAGGACAGGAATGTAGTGGAGTGATGAAGAGAGCGACGAGCAAAACGTACTTTCAACTAAAATGCTGATATACATACCTAAGTACATATGTATGTATGTGCATAGATACGTATGTGCATAGATATGTGTGTGCATAGATACGTATGTGCATAGATACGTATGTGCATAGATACGT
>NW_023462766.1:0-17221 GCF_013731165.1 Rhagoletis pomonella
GCTCCCCTTTTCTAGCTACACAGGGAGGAAAATTCTACTTAGTAAGAGTTATAATCCCTAAGCGGGGCCGATGGCCGCCTACGCAAAAAGAAGTTATGCGCAGAAAAAACTTCCGCCAACCTTTTCCGGCAACACAGAAAAATTCTAGTTAGTTAGTTTGTGTAGGCGGCCTTCGGCCGCGCTTAGGAATTATAACCCTTACGAAGTAGAATTCTCATTTCTGTGTTGCCGGAAAAGAGGCGTAGAAGAATTTTTGCTCAGAACTTCTTTCTGCGTAGGAGGCCTTCAGCTGCGCTTAGGGATTATAACCCTAACTAAGCAGGAGAACATAATTCATATTAGAAAAAACGAAATTATCCATATGCACACTTTCGTTAGAAAACCTAAATAATGCATATGTGAAAAACGAAGTAATGCATAAATGCAGTTTCGTTAGAAAACCTAAATAATGCAAATGTGAAAAACGAAGTAATGCATAAATGCACAGTTTCGTTTGAAACAGAAATAATGTCTAAATACACAGTTTCCACATGCACAATTTCGGTGCCCCGCAGAAAGAAGTTCGCTTTCATGTATGCACTATTTCGGTTTTTGTCATATCGTCGCCTGGATAAAAGATTGTCGTAAGCATCATACGTACATACGTGCGTAACATACGACTATCTTTTACCCAGGCGACGATATGCATTGTTTCGGTTTTGAACCGAAACTGTGCATGTATGCATTACTTCGTTTTTCTCATATGTATTATTTCGGTTTTCAAACGAAAGTGTGCATATGCATAATTTCGGTTGTTGTAATATGTATTATTGCGGTTTTCAACCAAAACTTTGCATTTTTGCATTATTTCGTTTTTTTTTCGTATGCATTATTTCGGTTTTTTCATATGTATTATTTCAGGGTGCTCTCTTGTTTAAATATTCCCAATGTTTTTCAAGTAAATTTTTTTTTATTTTTTATAAAAATATTTTTCATGCTTTGGCCAAAACCATATAATTAAAAGTTTAAAACGTACATTTAAATACCACTCTGTAACAATTTTTCTGAAAGTATATCTATTCAAAAGTTTTGGAGAGTCGTACCATCCTGTTCGTTACTTGTTATACGCTATGTAGTGTGAAGCTGTTATAGGAAACTGCTAAACTAGTTTTCCCCTAAAATGGGACAAAATGTACATAGTACAGTTATGTATACATAAATCTGTACATACTAGATGCGATTCATCGCTTGCGTTAGTGTGTAAGTAGGTACCACGATAACTAGTTTTTAATATTCACAAAGCTTTATTTTATTTTTTTGCCGACAGCGTTTTCGAAATCTTCAAAAGTATACGGAAGTTTAAAAATGCAGAGGATTTTTATCATTCAAGTTCCATATGTGCCATATGCCATATATGCCGGTAGTTCTTTTATATAAAGGTTTTACTGGAAGCAGTCACGTATCGAAAGCAATGATAAACTTTGGGTTCATTTTCCGGTCTTTCCAAGCTTAGAAAAGAATATTAATAATATAAAAAAAAAATATTTACACACGTACATATCTACATACTATACATATGTACATATGTAGTATATCGAACTACGTAAATAAATTTAATGATTTTGTTTAACACTATTTCTATTTGTTTTTAGAAAAATCGCCTACTGGCTTCGTGTGTCCCAAGGACCGTGCAAAAAATGACGATAAGGGCCAAGTAGTTACCCATCCGAAGTTTCCCCATCCGACAGATTGTCAAAAATTCCACGTATGTTTAAATGGCGAAGATCCCCGTGACCTTGCGTGTCAGCTGGGTGAAGTTTATAATGAGGAAACCGAGATGTGTGATGCTCCAGAGAACGTGCCCGGATGTGAAGACTGGTACAAGGATTCCGATGACAAAAAGGAATAATATGTTTATGTTTTAACCTTTGGCATCCCGCCTACCGGCACCGTGAACGCAACATCTGCTCAGATTTGATATTCTACGGCGTCGTTTATTGTTACGTTTTTCTCCTTCATATGTATTATATGTAGTTGTATGCACATATGTGCATAATATGTATGTATCAGTATAATATTTTATTGTACTTGATTCGGTTAATTACCATAGAAAATAAGTCAGCATTTTTTCGATATGACAATTTTGATGCAGTTCGGTCCGTTTAAAGGAGCTCTGTTGAACTGCATCAAATTTGCCGTATCGGAAAAGTGCTGTCTTATTCCTATAGGTAATTAATCGATTCACTTGTTCTTTCAGGTGACTTAATTATATATTTTAATACCCAGACATGATTTTTCTCTTCATTTATCTATAAATTGTTGTCCTCCTTCTGAGAAAAAATGCACATGAGGCATTATTTTTTAAGTCGGACGGATTTCTTAAAAAGAATGCCATCATGTCTCCGATTCGCTTAACATTAAATACATTTATTGAAATGTGCAAGTAGGTATCCGTTATCATCTTGAAACCTATTTTTATATTGGAAGCTGAATGAATCATTTGTAATTCGCATACAAAATTTTTAAAGCAAATTACCTCATTTGTTGGTAATTCAGATCCAATTACCATGCAAATTACGAACAAATCGCTGCTGCCTCTAAATTTTATTGGAAATTTATCGAAACCAGTTCACAAATCAAAGCTGACACTTTATATGAGTACGAAAAGTTAAGTTTATACAAGTGTACATCACCAATTTAATACGGAAACTTATGAATTTTTAGCAATAACTTACATTTTGCATCAATTTGGCTGCGATGAAAAAAACAAAACACAGAGACAGAGAACTGTCACATCGAATTCGGAATGAGCTCGAGGAAATGGGGTAATTCGCGATCGTAATTGGGGAACGAAAAAAAGTAATTCAGGGTGCCGTGGGAACACCAGATTATATATATATTTATATAGGGAAGATTTTTATAATAAATTTGCTTATACCATGTTCTTACCGACATGTTTTCGTTGCTGAAACTAGTTTTCGACCTAAAACTTGTGTTTTCGTCCATGTAAAATCTGCCAAACGAAAACCAGGGCTCGAATCGTAGCAGTCGTGAACGTACTGATCGTTTCTTAAGCAGTGTTTAACATTTGCGTTCAACTCAACGCAGAGTCGCACGAAAAAAAAGTTGATTGGCTAAATGTTGCCTGGCGACCAACTTTGTTGAAAGCGGTTAGCTGAAAGGCCATTCAACCAAAAGTTGAATGCACATTTGAACAATGCAAACACCTTTTTTTATGGCGAATATTTTGATATTTTTTTCATATTTTGATATTTTTAGCCATTAAACATTTTTTCCGTGCAACCCTGCGCTGAGTTGAACGCAAATGTTGAGCGCAAAATTGAACAATGCAAACACACTTTTATACTGAATCACGAGACGATCAGTATGTTCACGACTGTTAAAATCCGAGATACCTACGCATTCTTACGTAACGAGTTGCTCGTTCACGACTGTTACGATTCGAGCCAAAGGCGTGACTATAGGGCGACAGGGCTGGCAAAATGCCACGGGCCCCCGATCCGAGAGGGCCCCGGCACAAGAGACCGCGAGTTCAGAACTAACCTAACATTTTTAACAACACTAAGTACTCAAAATTTATAATTTTTTCAAGTCCTTAAAATCAATTAAAGTGAGACACAACTAGAAATATATGCCGCCACGCTTGAAAAATCTAAGTGTTTCGAAGACGACCGAATTGAAATGTGATTAAATTGCTGACGGCGTTATACATTTTCTTCTATATAAAGTGTATTCAATTAATTTTTTTTTACAGAAAAAAATTACAAAACCTCCAACAAAATAAAATCCCAAAAATCAACGCGTATTCTTAGAACAATATGATACTAAATTGAATGGGCTATAAAGGCGTATACCCGAGCTTTTTTTAGAAATTCGGATTAAAAAGTTTCAAATTTTCATGTCCGTTTTAAGGTTGGCGATTGTTAATAAATCTTGTACAAGATTTGCAACTTTCTGGTCTACTTGGTTCTAGTACAAGCTATATTTTCGTAAAAAATAAATAAAGAAAAAATAAATGCTCAAAACACACAAAGAAATAGTGTTCCTAATTATATGGCCACTACTGTACATATACATATATGTATCATTAATAAAAAACATTTTTTATTTATTATCTCCTTTTAACAAAAAAAAGAATTCACATGTTACATGTTACAGGTACAGGTTGGAGCTAATTCTAACTCTTGAAGTTTTACTAGTGGTTCACTTTGGCAGAAAATATTGATTAAATGGCTTTCGAATTGCGTTGCGTTCTGATGAAGTCCCTTTAGATCGTCGTACAGCTTCCTAAGTAAAAACACTATCAGCTGATTGCCAAAAAATGCCTACAGCTGAGATCACCTGTTTCTTGGATTTGCTGTTATCTATTACAATTTCTTTCATTTGTATTACAATTTATTCCAAATACACCAATACACTCAACCAAAAACCCCGATACACTGAAAAACATTATAAAGTGTTTTCGTAGGTGGCGAAAGCGATTCCCATAATTACTTCTGCAAGGATTAATTTATTGGGATATCATCAACCCTTAATTTGGAGGTTGAAATAACGGGTAAGTTCCTGAAAACCAGAAAATTCTAGAAATCGATGTCCTTTCGCTTTTCTTTTTGCTGTATCTCAAACGCAAATCCTGATACCAATACAATTTTTTTTAAATTGTAGTACATTTAATATGGAATAAGGAAAAGCTTATTAGGATACCATCAACCCCTAAATTAGGGGTTGAAATAAAGGGTGAATGGCTAAAACCTAGAAAATTCACTGAAAAACATTCTAAAGTATTTTTGTAGAAGACGAAAACAATTTCAAAAATTATTTCTACAAGGTGTGTTTTATTGGGATACCATCAACCCCTAAATTAGAGGTTGAATGGAAATTCGTTCGATCAGCACTTTCGATCACAGTCGAAGGTCGAATGCAACTCATAATAGGAGCCATAATTCTATCTTATAACGTACCTTGTGCAAATTTTCATTAATCTATCTTCAATAGTTTCCGAATTACAGAATTAAAAACAGCTTGATGGGTCAAATCTTACACTGTGTGGCGACCAGAAAATCAAAAAATCAACGGCTTGCAGCAAAGGGATATTTCGCTTGGTTTGTCAAGCCGCTTGTGTAAGCGTAGTTCCCCACGTTTTGTCAACGAAAAATTTAATCAGAAAAATTGCCGAAAACGTACCCTTTTCACACAGGGATGATAAATAAATTTTTCGAAATTGTACCAAACGTCAGATAAAAATATACCAAATGAAATAAAAATGTACCAACAAAAAACTTTAAACGCTTTCACAAAACAACGAGTGTTTAAAACCAATATACATTAGGTTTGTATAGTAACTTCTCCAGTAAAAAATTGCAGCGAGAGCGTAAAAGCAAAATAGAGTGTAAAATTGAGAAGAACAGAAAATTTGCAAAAAAAAGTTAATGAACACAAAACTGGTAAAAACTTGCAAATGAATACATAGTTGTTGCACCGCTTTGACATTCTAATGTTAACATTTTGCTATTCATAAATCAGTTTTAACCTCTTAGCTTACACCACGATTGAGAGAATACAAAGGTTGCGCCGATCTCGGACCGCTATTCCTCTCTTAACGAATTTGACAGAATCGTTGTTTGCATGACGTCACACTTGTGCAACTTGTTTACGTTTTCCTTGCAACATTTTTTCTTCTTCTTCCATTCTTGCTCACGTTTTGGCATTTCTCTCTCGCGATTGCACCAGTGTGACGTCACCCAAAAGTTATTCTCAAAAATCCTCTCTGATCGGCGCAATCTTGTATTCTATCATTCTTGCAGTACATCATTAATATTTTGATTTCCATTCATTTTACTTTTGTTTGTGCTAAACCAATTCAACAGATGGCGGCTTTTGACATTTATTCTTCTTATTCTTCTGCTAGTAAAAATTTCACTAGCAAGAATTTGCAGCTCCCCCGTGTTGTTACGCTCTCGATTCAGTGCTCTCTTGCAAATTTTCTGGGTTTTTATACTCTTTTCCAGTAAAAATTTGCAGGTTCCAGTACAAATTAGTACTGACTATTTATTTGTTACTATACATACCTATTTATCGAACGCCTTTTAAATGAACGTCTTGTAAAAATATACATATATCTGTGGTCATAAATCGAAAAACCTGAATTCGAGAAAAAATATTTTATACATTTGGATTGTGATGTTAACCTTGTGGAGAAACCGAAGGATGTTCGTCTATAACTTTTTAAATAGCTGAGCTTGCGAAATGGGGATTTCACATACACATGGAATAGTAGTTGCAGGATACAATATATAACTCAATTCTTTCTTAAATCGACTTAGCGGTTATTGCTTATGACCACAAATATGTATATCGTCGTTTAAAGTACAAAACCGCGTATCGTCATTCTGCAAAACCACGTAACTGGCATTTGCTGGTGGGGTGCAATAAGGCCATATGCAATAAAGCCATATTGGAAATAAAGCCATATTTTTTTGGTAATAAGGCCATAAATTCGATATGGCTTTATTTCCAATTACAATTGGTAATTAAGCCATATGGCTTTATTTCGCTTTCAAATTTTTATGTTTCTTTTATTTGAACAATGGAAAAAGTTCGCAACAAAACTACTAAACCGCCTTGAACTACAACGTCACCTTCAACATGCAATTACTCTCCTTCGCGTCCAGCCGCGCCGCGCTCCGCCCTTCACACGCGGCGCGGTGCGGGGAGCCAACAAATGTGCACCCGCCAGGTTATGCACTCGCAAAATTAAAACACCTGGGTACATATATTTATTTTTCAATATCCAATAAATCCGGAAATATTAAATAATGATTTCTTTCATTTTATTAGTAATAATTTGTATAAATTTAAATAATTCAGTATCAGTTTCAAGAGTGTGTCCAAGGCGAATTTAATAATGAATTACAACAAACACATCATTTGGACGTAATGTTCAGATAAAATTCAGATTCGCCGTTAACACCGCCTTGAGAGTGTCATTTCAGAATATGGCTTTATTTCTTATTTGCAAAATTTTTTGTATGGCTTTATTTCTCTTTCTGATTGGAAATAAAGCCATATGGCTTTATCGCCTTAAATATGGCTTTATTGCCATATGGCTTTATTGCGTATGACCTTATTGCACCCCACCGCCAAACACACCATCAATTTGTCGACTTCAAAAGCTGCATTCGACAGCACTCAAGGGATTTGACTATACGCCGTGATGTCTGAATTTGGTATCCCCGCGAAACTGACACCGCTGTGTAAACTGACGTTGAGCAATACCACCAGCTCTGTCAGAATTGGACCTCTCCGAGCCGTTTGACACCAAACGAGGTTTCATACAATGTGACTCTCTTTTATGAGATTTATTTAATCTGATGTTAGAGAAGATAATAAGAGCCGCAGAACTGACACGCTCAGGAGCAATTGCTGACGTAGCGACATCATCGGTAGCAAACCCCACGTTGTCTGTTCTGCATTTTCCAAGTTGGATAAGGAAGCAAAGCGAATGGGTCTGGTGGTAAACGAGACGAAGTATCCACTGTCATGAAACAAGGGTCAGCGCATTTATAATTTGGAGAAAGTAGAGAATTGCGTTTACTTGGGAACCAGCATTAAGGCCTGTACGCAGCTCTCACGAAAAGCAAAAACTCCATATAAAATGACGTACAAGAAATGGCTAAGAAATTTTCTTCTGTAAAATATTCTTGAGGCAGTACGCAATTCTTAAGCCTCATCAAGCCCGTGCTGGTATGTGGGGCAGATGCAAAAATGAATGCCCCACTTTTTCTAGGACATCGACGTGGGAAAAATAATGCATTTTCGAATGTGAAAACGGCTGTTTTACCCATTATTTTTTCGATTACTATACATTACTTTTTCCCACTGGGATACTGCAAATTCGCCCCTGAGTTAGAGTTAACATAAGCGATAACTGTTTGGCTCATATGTATGTATATCGAAACCTAAAGTTTAAACAAAAACGATATATAGGGCCATTTTCGCAGTCATTAGTTACCAACTAGAAAAAACAGCTGTTTTTAACTATTGATTAACTAATGGATGCACATTACATAGTTAACTGCATTCAACCAATAGTCAAACTGATACTGTGAAATTAAAAATGGTGGTTTAACACTAGCATATTAGTTAACTAATGACTGTGAAAATGGCCCATATATGGTATTAAATATACCTATATAAGAGGTATTCATATAACATGATAACTGCCGACCTTTGTCGGAAGTTTGGAACGTTAGATGAATACCCCTATTAAATATTTCTCACATACTTATTCTAAGACAATATTGCTGGCCATTGATTGAAATGCCAAAATCAGTGATAATTTAATGGTTAACCGAGCTCTGACCGAAGTGCATATACTTTTAAAAGTTTTCAAAATTTGGATAGCTTTAAAAAAATATTTTGAAAAAAAAACTATTTGGATTTCGATATCTATTAAGTAAATTTCTTACTCCAAAATAAAGGTGGCAACCCTATTCCGAAATACGCTGGAATGAATGGTACATATATTGTGGGTATATGTACTGTGTATACATAAAAAAATGCTGATTGAAATTAACAAAATAAAAATTTGTATTACATAGAAGCGTGGTAATCCTGATGGAAAATATTTTCTAACCAAAGTTCTTAACATTACCTTTCATTTTATATCCATACTGCGATGTTTTAGAAAAATAAAAAAAATCCACAACAATGTTGACGAGTAAAAACAAAGTTATAAATGTCACGTAAAGCCACAAAGTTTTATCTGGCATCAGCTTTAATGCCTATTCAGATAACCTTAAAATGCAAACCATTATCTGTGTACAACATTTCATCAAAATCGTTAGAACCGTTTCCGAAACCCCTAAGAATATATACAAGAATTGTTCGTTTATTGTAATAAGATAAGATATACATACATACATGTATTAATTAACCCAGTCGGAAAAGTAGTAATGCATTACATGCGTGATAAACAATAGAATGTATTTCTTATGTGTTCTCGATAAAATTAGTGCTAACTACGTAATCAGCATTCTAATGTATTCAAAAAGTTCCAAAAATTTCATATTATAACACATTCATTTTTCGATACTAGGTAATGCAAAATTGAATGCCCCACTTTTCTAGGGCATCGCCCTGGGGGAAAAAATGTATTTTCGAATGTCCCACTGGGAAGAAATCAATTGAGAAAGATGCGAATGCAAGTATGTTAAAATGTATGAGCGTGGTCGAGGTATATTCCTAATAATTGCCGCAATATTGCAACCTTGTTGCTGAAACTCTGCAGAAATCACACAATATAATTTTTATACTGGATTTGATTTTGTAATGAGCCAACAGATTGTCAAAATTTTGTTCGTACAACGCTTAAATTTTTTCGTAACCCGTTATGCTCTCTCATAAAAAATAACAGTGACGTAGTTATTGATGCTCGAATACAAGAATGATAGAATACAAGATTGCGCCGATCAGAGAGGATTTTTGTGTGACGCCACACTGGTGCAATTGCGAGAGAGAAATGCCAAAACGTGAGCAAGAATGGAAGAAGAAAAAATGTTGCAAGGAAAACGTAAACAAGTTGCACAAGTGTGACGTCATGCAAACAACGATTCTGTCAAATTCGTTAAGAGAGGAATAGCGGTCCGAGATCGGCGCAACGTTTGTATTCTTTCAATCGTGGGTCGAATACACTCTACATACTTATTTATGTTTGTATACATATGAATATGTGTTATGAACATAGTCCAATACTGTTACGTTTGATAAAGTTCTTGGTCAAGTATGATTGCTTTTAAGTTGTTTACTTCAATAGTTTGTCCGTTGCAAGCAATGGATTTGGTTTGTTTTTCAAACCACTTAACAATTGTTTCAATTTAATTATTGCTTCTCCAGGGTTTAGTCCTTTTGGACACGTGTTCGTACAATTTAATATGCTGTAGCACCGATAAATGCTGTAGGGATCGCATATCTGCTTCAAGCGTTCCTCGGTCATATTATCTCGAGAATCTATAACCCATCGGTACACTTGCATTAATACTGCTGGTCCCAAATATCGATCACCGTTCCACCAATATGACGGGCATGCTGATGTGCAGCAGGCGCAAAGAATGCATTCATATAAACCGTCCAGTTTTTTGCGATCGTCCGCATGCTGAAGATACTGTTCCTTTCCTTTTGGTTCTTTAGGATTTTTACGTTGTAGCCATGGCTTTATTGCGCTGTACTGATTATAGAAGTGGCCCAAATCCGGAACGAGATCCCGAACAACATACATGTGAGGTAGTGGGTAAATTTTCAAAACTCGGGAAGGATTTTGATTAATTTTGCATATGCAAGCTAGTGTATTGATGCCTCCAATGTTCATGGAACATGAACCGCAAATTCCTTCTCTGCAAGAGCGTCGAAAAGTGAGTGTTTGATCCATTTCATTTTTTATTTTGATTAGAGCATCAAGAACCATAATGCCACATTTGTTTAGGTCTATCTGATATGTTTGAAGTCGTGGTGATTCTCCAGGCTGCCAGCGATAAATTTGAATTGTCTTCATGACGGAAGCGACCTTAGACGGCGTTGCACTCACCGATGTTTTAGTAGCGTTCGGTTGGGATTGTGGACTATCTGGTGGCTTTTTGTAAGAGTCTTTGCACAAAAGGCGTGCATGCGTCGATTTTCCATAGGATAGACGACCTATTTCAAGCAATCTTAACATTTATGTAGATAAAAACGCCTCAAAAGCGGTTTGATATTTTTATTTTTTTTTTTTTTTTTAAATAACAGGAAACTTAAGTTATCCTAGCAAAATTATAATGACAGCATATATTGATATATTTTATATTTCTATTTGTGTATGTGACAAATAAAATAAATCACTGCCAACAAATTTTAAGAAATAACCCAACAACCAAAATAAACTTAGAGAAAGCTTTTTTTAAGTTTACAATTATAAACATTAGCTTACAAAACGTAGATTTTAGAGGCAGCGGACGAACAAAGACAATCGGCAAGCAGACAGACGGATGGTTTTGGCTAAATCGACTTATACCATGTTCTGACCGACATCGAAAACATGTTTTCGTTGGTAAAACTGGTTTTCGACCTAAAACTTGTGTTTTCGTCCATGTAAAATTTGTCAAACGAAAACTAGTTCTCGCTAAAAACCAGTTGAAAACTCACGTTCCACTCATTCCATTCGGTGTCTGCACTAGTTTTTTTCGATTATTTATCGAAGTGGAAGTCATATTTTATCATCTTTAATACGTCATTTCGGATTTATTGTTTTGGCTGGCCAAAATAAAGTAAGCATGAAAGTAAGAGGTTGTTGATGAAAAGAAATTGAAGGAAAAGTATTTTGGTTTTGTTTTTGTGTAGCAAAACTTTAAACAAAGGATGAAACAAATGTCAACGAAAACACCAACAGTCGGTGTGAACAGCCTTCAGCCCACAATCCCAAAACTCGTTTTCAAGGTGTTTTCGTTGTCGGTCAGAACATGGTATTAGCTCAACGTTCTGATCATTTTGGCTAGGGATGCGCGATACCGATACGATATTCAATATATCAATATCGTTGTTCAACATATCGGTTAATTTATATCGATATCAGGTGTTGCGATACGATATCGATACAATATTTTGTTTCAATATTTGAAATATCGGAAAATTTTCTCCACGTTCTCTAGGCTTCTGAACTGAAAATAAAATTGAGTACATAGTTGGAAAATGTGTTCGGTCTCGCAAAACAGGTTTTGGCATAGTAACCATGAAGAAAAAAATTCATTAAAATATCAAAATTGCTTAAATCAGTTTGCAATTCTCAATAAATAAATGCTCGTAAATTTATTTCTTCAAGAAAATCTACAGCAAAGGCAAAATACTTCTTGCATAAAAATAATATTAGCTAGCCAAGACAAATCAGAGCTGATGTATGGCATTTTAGGCTTGAGCAGATTCAATTGATCATGAAATTTTGTATACCGAACAAAAACTTAAAAATTATGTTTTTTTAGGTCATCTGGAAACCCCATTGAACGGTACTATTGTACTTCACATTTAGAAATACATACATATGTACGTATGAAGAGGTGTGTCTCTTTGAAAGTACTAGACATGCTTGTGAGGAGGGGTAAATCGAAGTTGCAGAACTCTGGTTACTATTTTTTCAAACTCATTTGAGGCATTCACAACGGTGTCGTAAGTGTAGTATTTTTGTTTGTCGTAAACTTTAAAAGCCTAAATAAATGTTTAGAGATCTTGAAACGACAACCAACTATTTTTAACACTACAACAATTCATAATATGACTTAAATAATACTTTCCAAACCCCATTAATTTATTTTTTAGGCGTTTAAAGTTTGCGGCATACAACAATACGACACTTACGACACCGTTTTGGATACCCCAATTAAAGTGCATCTTATCCAAAGTAACTTCGTTATTTGAATTTATGCTTACTCGTCTTTTAATTACAAATATACGAGGTGCGCAAAAAATATCTTTGTTAGCCATTTCGTTTTCGATATTTCCGATATTCAATATATCGATATTATTTTAGTAGATATCGGTATCGGATATTGTGAATTTAGAATATCGCGATACCGATATACCGAATTTTCATTGGCGATACCATCCCTGATTTTGCCAAACATTTATGTGGGCCTATATCTTATTCTTCTGGTACTTACAAACATGGACCAAATTTATAACACCATTTCATGTTCAGTACGTTCGCCACCGGTACTTAAGCTTATAAATAAAAAACTAATAGAGATATTATAACGCGCAATTAGTTAGGAGGAAGTACCTTTATTCTACTTTAATATAAAATTAATCGCTTTAGAATACTCGTTCCATTTCGCAGTTTCTTGCATCTTTCAATTTGCAGCCAAAGGCGACTTCCATTATTATTCGCACGTTCGCGACCGCATGTTTGTTGCTAACATAATATAAAGATATACTTGGCAAAATGCTATCGAAACCAGGGTTGCCACTGACGAAACAAAAAATTTACCATCCACTTGAGAAAAATCTACCAAATTTGGAAAATATCTACCAATAAATTGTTTATAGTTATTTTAATAAAAACTATATTTTTGTTATTTTTTTATTTATTTTAATTAAAACTATAGTTTTTTATTTTTTTAGTTATTTCAATAAGAATTAAAATTGTTTTAAGGAACTTTTTATTTAACTAATTATACGGTATTTGAGTCATATTATTGGCATATTCGCAGTTTCCTTCAACCGAAAGCGGAAGTGATAAAACTAAAGGCAACAACGAACTTCATAAAAACTTCAACTTTGAAAAACTTCAACTCGAGTTATTATAGACAAATACAGTGACTCAAAAAGGCACTTGGTGATTTTTTTTATTACTCGCAATCTTTTTCAAGAACAAATTTTTGTTGCTTTAACTAAATCCATAAAAATTAAGGATTCAAACTATATACATTAGACCGCATAACTCCCATACAAAAAAAATCGGTACTATTTTTCCATTGGAATTATAAAATCTATTTTATTTTAAGACCTCAACCAAAATATTTCGGAAAAATATTAAGATTTAAGTGAGCTGGACCGATTTGAAAATACCTCCAAAAATGGAGTTTTTTATGAATAAAAATAGTTTCTTAAAGATTTTTTTTTTTGAAAAAATCCCCTCAAATGACAAAACGGTTTAAGCTTAAAATATTTGCATAAAAAATATTTAAAAAAATTAAAAAAAAAATTTTGAACGGGATCGTAATGATGAAATTTTTGATGCTGTTTTTTAACTTTTTTCAAAGATTGGCTTAAGAAAAACTTGAAAAAATTTTGTTCATCATTAAAGCTAGACTTCTTGAATTTACGGGGTTTTTAACTACAAAAATTAACAGTAAAAATTAAAACTACACATATTATTGTTAACAGGGCCTATAAATAAAATAATTGACGTATTGTATAAAAACTTTTGTAAAAAATTTAAATACCTTTGAGATTAATTCCATTCATATCAAACATCTTTTCTTTGTGTGTGAAAAAACAAAATCACACATTTATGCAAAAAATCCTAAATTCGTTTCACTTTGCAAATTGGCTATCATAAATTTTTCTTTCAAGACTACTATTTCTGGTTCTATTTCAACAGCCAATCGGTCATAGCTTTGGGAAGTGAGTTTTTGTTTGCAGAAAATTGTCTGCTTAATAAAATATAGGAAAAAAACTAAGAAATCTTATACGTGTGAGCAAAGTGAAAGCAATGTTTTGAACGTGTAAACGTAAATTAAGCGAACAAATTTTAATGCTCAATTTGGTTGTTTTTTCAAAAAAATTTTGCCTATCAAAAGGTTCATCAAACCAACCAAGCTACCAAAGGAGAATGAACCTACCAATTTTGGTCCAATCGGACCAAAACGGCAACGCTGTTCAAAGTTGAACTAAAATGTGTTGGTATTCGAAAAAACAAGATGGGACACGAATGACGTTTTTTTGGCCAGTAATAAAAACAATGTGAAAATACCTTTCTACTGAGATCCCATAAGTCTAAATCAGAACATTTTTGGCCCAGTTATTCAAGTTTTTCGTAAACCAATCTTTGAAAAAAGTAAAAAAAACAGCATCAAAAATCTCATTCTTACGATTCCGTTGAAAAGATTTTCAAATATTTTTATGCAGATTTTTTAAGCTTAATCTAATTTGTCATCTAAGGGGACTTTTTTCAAAAAGTTCTTTGAGAAGCTACTTTTATTCACAAAAAACTTAATTTTTGGAGGTATTTTCAAATCGGTCCAGCTCGCTTAAATCTTAATATTTTTCCGAAATAGTTTGTTGGACGTCTTAAAATATAATAAATTTTGTAATCCCGGTGGAAAAACCGCAAGTTTTTTTGGCAATGCAGTCTAATATACATACAACATTTAGAAAAATTAAAAAAAATTTCGTCCAAATTTCTAATTTTTTACTCTGAAATTTTAGAACAATTTAAGGTACCGAGTTTTAAAACAAATAATACTTGAGCATAGCTCACAATGTGCTTCCCGTTTTTTTGTCGCCAGTCTTTTGTGTTTTTTTGTTTTTATTTAACAATTTCTATTGATAAAAAATGGCGTTGATTTAATTTTTTTGTGAACAATCATAGTGTGTCATTACATGACCGTAAATTTTTTTCTTTATATTTATGTATTTAAATAATCATTTAAAATATGTAAGCAATCAAAAGCTCCTCGGGATTCCAGTAAAATGAGTTTTGCATGGAGCACGATATGTTCGCCTTATATCGATACACATTTATACTTATATAAGTATATAAAAAGTATGCAAAGAAATTTATAATATAAAGATAACTACGAAAAATAAATCGGGAACGAAAAGTTCAACAAAAATCTACCAAAATGAGAAAAAATTTACCTTTTTACCAACCCAAATTATTTCTACCAATTTTGGTAACATTTTACCAAAGTGGCAACCGTGTTCGAAACATAAAAAATTAATAAAAATTTATGTTTTCCTTGTTTTTTGGACTTATATACATATCGTCGTTTAAAGTACAAAACCGCGTAGCAACAAAATGTAAAACCGCGTAACAAGATAATGCAAAACCGCGTATGTGAGGTTGCATAAATTATTTTCTAGAGAGTAAAAACACTCATATTTCAAAATGATTCTCTTTTTTATAAAGCAATCGTATTTCTGGCTAGTATATTTCAGGACGAATGGATAAGGATTGAGCCAAGAGCTTGTGTGAGCAAATCCAATTTTTGGCAGCCAATGTCAGTTACGCGGTTTTGCAGAATGACGATACGCGGTTTTGTACTTTAAACGACGATATATATAAAGTAAATTATACTCTTTCTGTAGTAATCTCTTTCATATCACATATTTTCATTTGTTAATTTAAAAAGAAAGAAGATTTCAATGCAGTTAAAAAAACTAGATTTGATTTATTTAAGGAGACTTTTATGAATTTTACTGAAAAGACTTTAAATACACTCTAAAAAAATTGTATTTATTTGCGCATATTAAGAGAGGTAACCAGTTTCCTCTTTTAATGTGTGCAAATTCGCACGCCGTGTATTAAAATTAATCATTGCCTGTTTACACTTGCATACCAAATTTGTCGCAAGAGCAAAATTACACATAAAATGTTTAAAATAAAGTAATGTTTATTATTAGTAGGAAATGAGTAGTCCACTTGTAAACAGCGTTATGTGATTTTATAATAGAAAGCCATAAATTTGAAAAAGTGACTACGACAACAAGTAACATTTAAATTGAATCTTTTTTATTATTACCTGAAAATTTGGATAAATAGGAGCCTTATAAAATTGTAACATAACATAACATGTCATAAGATAACATTAACAGTCTATGCGACCTAAAGCAGCTTTCTAAGTTCATCAGAAGATTGATACTTTTGAAAGTTCATAAATAAGTATGATAGCGACTTTTGGAAGAATAGTTAACATTCACAAGCCTGTTGTTAGTGGACATGAAACTACTTTAAATACTGGCACGTAATCCGCCAAAAACTAAGAATCGAAAAAATTTTACATAGTGCACTTTGTAAGTAGACTACTCAAATGTATTTGTAGTTTGAAAATTTTTGCAATTTTAAACATTCTATATTTGTGTATTTATGTGTATATTTTAAAGATCCCAAGCTCAAAATCAAATACTGAACATCTTATACGTAGTATATTTATACAGATTCTTGTTGAAAAATAGATACTTTTCAGTAGTAGTTTTACATGCTCTTTTTAGAGTGTACTTGCTACTTATTATATTTACTTTGCAAAATACTTATGCACAAAAAAATTTACTTTATAAATTGAAATTACAAATGCTTGCTTTTATGCACATGTATTCCAAGTCCTTAGGATGGGTTAAATTATGTCTTTTTCATGAAAATGTTTGGTTTTCTTACAAATTAGATTTTAAAAACTGTCACTGCCACTGCCACAGCGCTATTGTATTTTGGGCTTCATTACCGCCAAACAATACTGTCCATACATATTTATATGCTGTCAAATTTTTACCTAGCCCCATGAGCTAGGTAAAACTCTGACGTTCGTATTCTCTCGTGGTCAAATTTTCAGTTTCATCCATCAAAATTTCCTATTTTCTATCAATTGGCATAGGCCAATTTGATTGTGCATTCCTGGCAGTGATGAGGTATTCTAAAGGTCTGAGTATGACAACTTAACTTAACTTAACGTACGTTAGAACTTAGAAAATCAAAATGAAACAC
>NW_023462767.1:0-17220 GCF_013731165.1 Rhagoletis pomonella
AAACCCGAAACGGACGCATTTCCATTAATCAAACAGCAAAAACGAAAACCCGGGTTTTCTAAAGTACCGAGTTTTATTGCACATCTCTATCACTCGCATTGACAACTCGTCTCTAATCACCTGCAGCAAACTTTGCAATATCCTCAATGAATAAAAATGTCATTGAAGAAAAATAAAGCTGCCACCAAGGTGTATTAAACAAGGTGGTGTTGGGGCGACATCTGAGTTTTTCGCCGTGGAGGCCATTACGTCAAAATGATGTGTTTGTTGTAACTCATACCAATGACAGTATGGCCATCAGCGTATAATTTGTTAGTGTAATTTTTTACTTATATACGGCCAACACCACCTTGTTAAATACGCCTTGGCTGCCACGAGGCCATTGTGTACAAATACAAGTGAGATATCTTAGCAATAGACGTCATCCTGGGCCACAGCTGCGATCATCTGTTTTTTATAGTTGCTTATTTTGGTCTAAACTTCTCTTTTTTGACCTGAGTTGCATTAAATAGTCTCTTAAAACTTGGTAGTATTTGTTGTTCAAATGGTAACATATATGCCCAAAAACTTGAAAAATATTAGATGATTGCTTTTTAAAAATGCTATTTATAAAATTTCGTTTTGATTGCGACATTAGAAATATTCAGATTATAAAAGTTTTTCACATATGTTTTAAGATTTTAAAGCTTTTAAAAAGTACGGTAGAATGCAACAATGTGCATGAATTTGTTTGCATCTTCGTCAGCTTATTCGTTTGCAGACTAGAAAAATGGCGAACAGCCATCAAAATACTGATTCAAAATACACATCTTTCACTGGACAAACAAATGGGTGCGCGCAGCAAAATTCAGCCCTAATGGTAAGTTAATTTCATCGTGCGGCGATGACAAGTTAAGAATTTGCGATACATTTTCAGGCGAATGTGTGCTAACGTTCACCGTGGGAAGAGGTATGGGACGACAGCTGGCATGGCATCCAGACGGTAATCTGGTGGCTTTAGCATTAAGTTGTAACCGCGTTAAGATATTTGACATAGCTGAAGGCGAGCTAATACAGTGCATTCGTCGCCGGAGAATGATGTTGCATTTCACAAAGTGGAAATTTCTTGGTGACTGGCGGCGATGACGATACAATAAGATTGCTTGATTTATTAGAAGGTCGACCAATTTATACACGGTAGTAGTGCACTTCAGCGGAACCATATAATATAAATGTTTCCTGTATTCAACAGTTGCTCGTTTGGAAATCTAATTTGCATACAATTGATTCCAATAGCTCTCGCAACAAACAAGCCAGTTCTCAAAGAGTCCAAATTGATTTTAGTCATGCAACAGCTCCACATAACTCCGCCATAGACACACCAGTTGCTGGACTACCAAAAAGCTGTGATGACAGTATTTTAATTGATCCACGACAATCGGTGGCATATGGAATGCGTGATGGAAATTTTCTGGTGCTTGATAGCCAATATACTACAAGAGTGAAACGCAACAAGTGAAACGCTGTGATAGTAATTTTTCTTAAATTTCCATCGTTTATTTGCAGTTACATTAAGAAGCTCATAGAGGACAGAGCTGTTGGTGAGGAAGGTGTCGAGTTACTGCAGTACTGCAACTGGGAAAATCCGCATTTCGCACGTGCCCCACTCGTATGGAATAGTAGCTTATGTCAAAAGGCTGGTTTTAGTATAATGCGGCATTCGCAGCATACCCTCACTGGCGCCGAGCCGTTGAAGAAATTTTGGCAAATAAACGTGCAAGAAATAGTTCCGATACTAGCACGTCCATATTCTTGTTAAGGGTCATCAAAAATTTCCTTGGGTTGTAAATAATAAAGGGAATGCCGGATTATACTAAAGCCAGCTTCCCGACATAAACTACTATTCCATACGAACGCAGAAATATAAATGTATCTAAAACTGAATAACTCAAATCAAATTGGATTGCATTTGCATAATATACCTAATATTGGAATCTGTTTTGATCGTAAAAAATACAACTTGCAATCATTTAGATTATAGTTTTGAAAGAAATTGATTGCAATCGTAAATTGTGTAAAAATTGTTAATAGCAATCTGCCTTAAATTTATGTTCCCCATGTAACAGTTTTAAAATACGTTAAATCCGCACTTTCTGCATTAACAAAAAATATACATTGGAATATTTAAAATAAAACGATTCATATTTATTTTCTAATAAGAATTGTTTCTTAATTGAAAGTATTTAATACTAATATAATGTAGTGGTTAATGTTGAAAAATGTATTCGCAATATGTCCGCAGCTCAGGTTGATTTGAAGAAATCCGTTTAAATTTTTCGAATTATAGGATAGGCAGGGTTGCATACAAATGGTAGTTCCGTAAATATTTAAAATATGTTAGTTCATTCAATATGTACATCTGGGCCAATAAATAATAACAAATATAGCCGAAAAAACAAAGTTTCGATTAAAACGAGTTTTTATATACTGCAACACCATTCTACGGGTGCTTTTACACTGCGGCGTTAATTTAATCATCGAATGTGAATTATTTTATTGTGTCCATAGGCAGTTGAGGTGCAGCAGTGTTTTATATAGAATAAAATTTCAACGAAGTGATGGCAATGGAATAATAATAATAATAGATTGGCGCTTACACATATGTTAGTGTTTGGCCGAGCTTCTCCTCCGATTTGTGGCATGCGCCTTGATGTTGTCACACAAAGCGGAGGGACCTACAGTTTTACGCCGACTCCGAACGGCGATTGTATTTTTATGAGAAGCTGTTTTTCATGGCAGAAATACACGGGGGTTTGCCATTGCCTGCCGAGGGACGACCGCTGTTAAGAAAAAACCTTTTTTCTATATTTTTGCGATGTTGCTTTGACCAGGGTTTGAACCCAGGCATTGTGGAGTGGAAGCGCGCACTGCTTACCACTGCACCACCGCGGCCGATGGCAATGGAATAAAAGACAGTAAAATATTCATACATATACATATGTATGTACATATCTTCTTGTTTAAATGCCCTGTTAATGATATATATTTCACATAATCCAGACTGAATAAAATGAAATTCAACGTTACTTGAAGAAATGTTAAATTTCCGATGTAGAAAATATATTGGATATTCATACTTGCATACATACGCATGTAAATAAGGAAGCTACGCCAATATAATAATATAATATAAGGGCATCAGATTTCAATAATGCGGATGTAGTATCTCATTCCCCCAAACATAATTGTGATCCATTGGATAGACCGAAAAACCTGGCACGTGGGAATAATGGCAGCTGCTTTTAACGCTAACTAATGCTGATGTGGTACACATTGTGGTCTAAGGTACGTGTTACAAGTAATAAAAAGCTATCAAACCAATATTCTAAAAACGAAATCTTAAAAAATAAGGGGGCCACTCAATAAATACATACATAGTGACCTACGCAGCTTAAGTTGGGTAATTTCATGATTAAAATACTACTAAATACTAAATTTTTTTTTTCACAAAGAAATCAGCAGCGAGATTAAAGGTTTGTTCGTCGAGCAAAAAATTTGTACGAATTTGTACGAATTATCACGATTTTTGCCCAAATCGCGTTCGTGCAGACCAAAAAATTATCCAACACTCAAAAATTGTGAGAGCAAAGTGACAGTTCTCTTGGAGAGAAGTTGCAAATTCTTGCTGGAAAAAATTTTGCCAGCAAGAATTTGCAAACACGAAAAACATGTGGTTGTGGCGCATGGTTGCATTTATGTCTACAATAATTTGAATAAATTAGTTCGTTAAATTTAAAAATTTATAAACACGAGCGATTTTTTTATGAAAAAAGGAAGTAAATAATTGTTGATATAATTAATTTAGTTAATTCCAATAATTTGAACTTAATTCGGCTGAAAAAAATGGTATTCGCAATCGGAATGCAATTGCAACCATAGTCGATTTAAGAAACCCGACAGCTAGTACGATGAAGAAATTGAAATGTATGTTAAAGAAAGTCAGAACAACAAGAAATATACATGTATATCCTGTTTTTGGCCATCCGAAAGAATTTTAAAAATTCTATAAAAATTGTTTATGTTTGAAATGCAACCGTGGACGCCAGCTGGCAGCGAAACTTGCAAATTCCTGCAAATTTGCGTTCGTGCAGAAATTTGCAAGTTTCTCAACATGAGAGAGAATTTTTTCTTACTCTCTGATATTTTGAGTGTTGGATAATTCTTGCTGGATTTTCGACGAACAAACCTTAAATTATCTATAGTGCTCTCAAGCAGCTGATCCTCTTCTGGCACAAGATTGAAACTAACTACCACCAAACAAAAACACCAAAAATTAACAACATAAACATACCTCCGGCGCCACCGCGATGATGATAATTTATCTGCAGCTATACAAGCACGCAAGGTATATATGTACTAGGTTAAGGAACTGCCATATGCTTTGTTAGTCTAAGTTGATCATAATACCGACCACAGATGTAATAGGGATATGCATGATTTTTTCGAAGAAATACATTTCCCATCCGAATAATCTACTGCAGCAAAGGCGGCGACGGGATTACAAGGGGTTTAGTATTTATATTAATTGCCTTTATTTTACCAATTTTTATTTGTTACGTTTTCTTAATGCTTTCGGTTTTTCTAACAGCCACTATTATTGATACGAACGTACTTTGTTGGGAGTTCAAATTCTGGTTAAACGCCACCGTCCTGCAGCGGATTTCTCTTTAGTGGAAACCTTCATTATGTTTGGCTGGTAATTTCTTCCGGATACCGTGAGTACCTTAACCTTGTTATGTATGTACGTATGCCTTGTTTGTACCGACACATATAGTAATTTGACTCAGTTCGCTCAGTTCAAAACGGATGCCTAACCAAAATTGCAATAAGGGCTGAATTCGAAAAGCGTATTGACTCAATTGTTTTGAAATCAGTTTTTTTTGTTTATCACATCGGTTGAAAGCAAGTATCAACGCATGATGCATTTAACGAGAAGTCAAATTTGGCTGGTATTCTTTATACATCCCGTTTTTTATTGGAGTTCTTGTCATAGTACACTTGTATTACTCTTCCCTTCCATTTCGGTCCAGCACGCAAATATTAATTCACAAATGTCGAGTAGAATCAACAGATCTTGTGTACGATTGAACACGGTTTCGTCGAGTGCGTTATAAGGACTGAGGAAGAAACGTTTGAAAGAAATATGTGTTGAATCGAATCGGTCTTTTGTGAATGCGGTTTTTGCTTAGGTAATACAAGGCATATGTAAGATTCGCACAATTCACAAGGCAACTTAAGACTTTCCCAACATTTCTTTTTCTTTGTAAAATGGCTAAGAGACAGCTTATGAGCTCTGAACATTAATATTTATTGAACATTTCGGATTTAAAAAAAAGAAAACGTTAACGAAAGAAAGGTTTTTGGTAAAGCCCATAGTCTTCATGTTTTGATATTTCAGCTATTAGGGGATCAGGTAGATATAAAATTCTTTCATGAGAGGAGAATCGGTCGTTGGGCAGAATGGCCCCTTTTATTTCATTATTATTGGCATATGTAGATCTCACGATGGTAGGTTTTATATTACCAGGTCGCCCCGGGGAACTCGGGTAGAGAACCATTACCTTATAGTACAAGTTTTTACTGAGTCGTTAAACGTTCATACGTATAAGCGTTAGAGTCGACTCTTATTAACAGGGAACGGATTTTTAGGACCTAAAAACCTATAAAAAGGCAAAATAAAGTAACGAAATAGGCTGGAAAAGGCAAAATAAAATAGCGAAAAAGGCAGGAAAAGGCACTAGGTATTGTAAAAAAGGCAAAAAAAGGCAAAATAAAATAGCGAAAAAGGCAGGAAAAGGCAAAAACAAGGTATTGCAAAAAAAGCAAAATAAGGCACTAAAAAAAAGACAGAAAATACGAAGAACAATCAAAAAATATATTTTTTTTAGAAATGTTTATATTACAAGTAAACAGAGAAAAACTATGAACTAGTTTCATTATATGAAAAATGTGTACTTTGAATCTTTGACTATTTTATCCTCTCGAGTTTCTAACTCATAAAACTTTAATCTGTATAGTTGTAGTAACATTGAACCACAAGATGCATTTTGAAGTTTTCTGGCAGCATTTTCATTCGATTTTCGCGAAGAAAAGCCTTGAATGTACTAAATGTGCGCTCGACGTAAGTTGATACAAGTGGAGCCCAATTTAAATATGGAACGTTTGAAACGTTCATATTATCACGATTAAGGGCGTTTTCCGCGACCTTTACAATTTTATCCACACCCCTTATTGTCTCTCAAGCCTACGTTAGCTGAGAAAACGGTTTTAAATTTTTCCAACACCAGTTTGGCAAGAGGTCCCTGCGCTTCTATAAGCCGCATGGGCATGTGTATATTTTTTAATCTTAAAAAAAAAAATTGTAAATGCTATAATCACTTTTTTAAAGGTAGAAAAGGCAAAAAAAGGCAAATATCTTAAAAAAGGCAACATCAAATGTGTATATATGGAATCAGAGAAAGCTAAATCGTGGACATTCTTAATCGAATATACTCTATCTCTTTAGCAGAAAAAAAGGCAATTTCCATAAAATCCGTTCCCTGCTTATTAGGCTGCGAAAAACTAAATACATACATATGTATGTAGAGCTGGGCAAAAGTTATCGTTATTCGTAAATTATAGATAATTTAGTTTGCTCAAAGAAAAATTATTCGAATGGCGAGTGTTATTTTATTCGTTATTTGAATAATGAACATAAAATACAACTCAACTAACTGCCTATCAGTGATTATAGAAAACTAAAATTTGTTTTAAACGTATTTAAAATCCAAAACACATCACGAATAATTTATTCATAAGGAATTTTTTAATGAATTATTCATTCGTTAATGGTATATCAGCGAATTATTATTACGGCTTAAATTTCTTCGAATAGTGCCCAGCTCTGGTTATGTGTATCTTATTTCTTCTGCGACTGAATCTTATGGTTTTATTTAGATGGTCAAGCACGCATATATTTTATATGCGTTATCGAACGAGATTGTTAAGACATTTTGCTAAGCAAAAATGAGTATTTTTCCTTTGATATACTTCCGCTTAACACAACTACGAGCTTTATATCTAATGTATAGAAGCGGTTGACTGATGAAATTTAATATTTGCGGCTTCAGTCGTGGAATATTCGAGGTACCTATGAAGTGGAATACCTGGTTGCTTCCATGTTGAAGACGCAAATAGAGAGACTTCGTTTACGAAGACTCTGTTGGTTCCTCGTTTGATTCACTGCAGGGTGGTAGTAGGACCAATTTTACCAGTGGTCTGGTTACCTGGCCTCTTTCGGTCATGATGTCCACGACTCGTACCCGAGTATCCGAACCTGGGTATAATTTTACGAATCTTCCGAGTCTCCATTCATTCGGTGGTAGGTTGTCTTCCTTAATTATGACGAGGTCTCCAATTTTAAGGTTGGCTTGAGGATGTCTCCATTTGTTTCGTTTCTGGAGTTCGGATAGGTACTCTGATTTCCATCGGTTACAAAACGTGTGATGTAGGGCTTTTAACCTTTGCCAACGGTTTACAATCGTGGCAGGATTTTTGGTAGCGTCAATTTCTGGTGGAGCTAATAGGTGTCCACCAATCAAGAAGTGACCTGGAGTAAGCGGCTCCAAGTCTGATGGTTGGTTCGACGAGGGGCTTAATGGTCGAGAATTCAGACACAATTCAATTCGGCATAGAAGAGTCGTAAACTCTTCAAACGTATATTTATAGTTTGCTGCGATTTTTGTAAAGTGGCTTTTAAAACTTTTAACTCCTGCTTCCAAGAGTCCACCCATGTGAGGAGCTGGCGCAGGGATGAAGTGCCACGAAAGCATTTGGTGGGCATATTTGGCTAAAGTTCTATCGCGCGACTCAGTCAAAAAGGCTTTTTTATCCGCTCTCAGAGCTCTAGAGGCTCCGACAAAATTTGTACCATTGTCGGAGTAGATATTTTGTGGACATCCCCTTCTTGAAACGAACCTGGCAAATGCTGCCAAGAAAGATTGAGTGCTCAGGTCAGAGGTAGCTTCCAAATGGATCGCCTTAGTTGCGAAACAGACGAATAGGCAGAGATATCCTTTGGACATACGACAGGCTCGTCCACTTTAGCTCTTTATGTGAAAAGGTCCTGCAAAGTCGACTCCTGAGCTTGTAAACGGTCGTGAAAATGTAGTTCTTTCTCTGAGAAGAATTGCCATTAGCTGTGTTTGCGCACGTTTTCGATAGATCGTACAGACCTTGCAATTGTGAATTGTGGACTAATCATGTTCTTGACCCTAGGTATCCAGTACTGTGTTCGGATTAGGCGCAGCATGAGCTGATTCTCGCCATGCAGTGAGACCTTGTGGACGAACTGGACTATCAGATGAGACAGGTGTCAGTTATATGGCAGGATAACTGGGTGACGCTCGTTATAAGCGAGATCACTAGATGCTTCTAGGCGGCCACCTGTCCTCATTATACCGTCTTTATCGATAAAAGGGTTAAGGGGTAGTACTTCACCTTTTGAACCTATTAATTTCTGACATTTTAATGCTGAATACTCCTCCCAATAACGCTTCTTCTGGCAGATGGTTATCAAGCGGTTTATCGTTGCTTTAATTTCATCAGCTGAAATTGAACAAGATTTCGCCTGAAATGACGCTCTGGTTTTTGGGTGAGTTCTTTGAGAGAATCTCATTACATAAGATAAAACTCTCAAAGCTCTCGAGAAACAGAAAATCTTTCAATAATATCACAGTTCATATCTAACATTGTTGTTGTGTGTACCTGGACCCTTTTCTCTTCTACCACTGTGTTATAGTCCTTTTCTTGAGTGGGCCATTTGGAGTGATCTTCTTGCAACCAAGAAGGGCCCTCCCACCACAGGGAATTGTTTACTGTAGTGTTAATACTATTTACTATTGTACTTTGTTCATTTTTGTACTTTGTTATTTTTGAAATTATTGAATTAAGTTCTTTTTCAATTTATGTAAATCAAAAAGAAAATTTTCGTACTTCAGATTTCGTTATTTTATTAAAGATTAAAATAAATTATATACATAATTATTTTTAAAAATATATGTATCTTTAACTTCCCCACAATTGGCGATCCTGCCAGGAGCAGAAGGAAGCAGCCATTGCAATCTACAATTAAATGCGCCACCTGCAGTAGAAGCTGACCAGTCCAGTGGTAATTCAGTACTCGAAACATCGGAGAGCAAATTAGCATCGCCACCAGAACCACCCAAATTCTACAAACCTACAAGTTAAAAATCTTCCCTCAGCTAACGTACTGCCTCCACCGGTATCTGGTGGATAGAACACCACCTAGTGGAGAAGAAGAAGTTTTATGCACTCATACAAGGACTATCATACCACCAGCAGCCCGTTTTGCTCCGGCCGTAGATCCTTTAAACTGTACAGCCCTTTTTCAAGGCGTACCACCACTACCAACGTAGCCCTGCAGTCCAATTTTTTGGTGATAGCATAGTGCCACAGTCCAACTCTGTCCTCTTAGAGGCGAACCAATCAGCAGCTGCACTCTTTGCACCTACATTTATTTTCACAGCAGTCGCAACAACAATCACCTAAGCAGAGGCAACATCAGTGACATAAGCAGCAACCGCAGTAGTAGCGTCAACATCTTCGACAATAACAACAACAACAACTAGAGTATTTATCGAGTGAAGGTGCCAACAATCTTAGTTTTACTGGTGAGCTGTATTGTTCTCATATTTTTAATATATATATATACTATTTTTTTATTAAAAATTACAAGAATTTAATTGTTATTAAATATTAAAATTTAATTTTTTTTTTTTTTTACATAATTGTAAACTTCCCTTTTCTGAGGTCTTTTGATATTTGCTCAAATTCAAATAATCAAAATGTTTCGTTCACCACAACATGATACACATACATCTACACGAGATAATTTAAATGAAACTCTTATTGATTTACAAAATAGTACGTTAAACGAACAGTTAACAAACCCGTATGTCGATCGAAATAGTAATGAGATTTGTGCTACATCGGTCAAACTACCACAATTCTGGACAAGTTGTCCGGAAGCGTGTACTTTGTTCATTTTTGTACTTTGTTATTTTTGAAATTATTGAATTAAGTTCTTTTTCAATTTATGTAAATCAAAAAGAAAATTTTCGTACTTCAGAAATTTTCTTCTTGCTGTAGAACATGGAACGTTATTTTATTAAAGATTAAAATAAATTATATACATAATTATTTTTAAAAATATATGTATCTTTAACACACACACATTTACTAACTCTTGCGCCGGAAGTCTTCTGCTGGCTAAGTCTGACGGATTTGAGGTTGAATCTACATGATACCAATTTTCTTTCCCGACCTTTTCTATTATTTTTGTTACTCGATGGGCAACAAAGGTTGACCATGAGCACGGAGGTTTCTGAATCCAGGCCAGGACAATGGTCGAATCCGTCCACATTTTTGTCGTAAGATGCCCTAAGTTCAGGTTATTGACACTTGAATCGAGGATTTCTGACAGTAAAACCGCCCCACAAAGTTCTAAGCGGGGAAGCGAGATCGTTTTAACTGGTGCAACTTTGGTTTTAGATAGCAGCAGATTAGTGTAGACCTTGTCATCTTTTTTGACGCGAATATAAAGAGAAGCAGCATATGCCTTTTGTAGGTGAAAAGTATATCCAACGAGGGATACGAATCCTTTCGATGTGACTGTAGCTTTCCTTAAAATTTTCCCAACGGTCTAATGTGGCGGTTGATACAACTTCGTCCCACCCGGTTCCTTCTAACCAAATATTTTGCATTAAAATTTTCGAGGTAATGACAAACGGTGCGAGCCACCCTAACGGATCGAATAATTTTGCAATAGCCGATAGTATTGCCCTTTTTGTATGTCTATCTTGATTCTCAATTGGCTTGGCTGTGAAGTAAAATTTATCAGAATGGGCGTTGACCTGATGCCCAGAGCCTTAACCGAGCTGGTGTCTTCGAAGTCCAAGAAGTCTTCTTTCAGTAGATAGGATTTTGGGATACCATATAATATTTCGTTGCACTTAGAAGTCCATTTTCTCAAAGGAAACCCCGCAGATTGCAATACTGATCTCGTCCTTAGCTTTAATTGCAGACTCAATGGTGTGACCGCCAGCTAGAACGTCGTCTACATACATATACTTTCTTAAGATGTCCGAAGCTACGGGGTGCGAATCTTCCACGTCGTCCGCTAACCGAAGCAGAGTTCTAATCGCAATGTAAGGTGCGCAATTGACACCGAAGGTCACCGTATTGAGCTCATAAAGTCTAATAGGTTCAGATGGATTGGTTCGAAAAATTATGCGCTGATACTTTGTTTGGTCAGGGTTTAGTAAGATTTGGCGAAACATCTTTTCGATGTCGCTGTTAAAAACATACTAAAATAATCTCCACCGAAGTATTAAAGTTGGCAAATCATTTTGAAGTACTGGACCAGGATAGAGCACATCATTAAGGCTCACCCGGACATGTCGGACATGATGCATTAAAACCCACCTTTACTTTGGGGGTAGTGCTTTCATCCTTCCTGACAGCGTGATGAGGCAAGAAGTAATTGTCCCATGCATCTGCAGGAACATTCACGTCGATTCGCGTCATATGACCTAATGCCTCGTATTCTGGCAGAACTCGATTATATTCTGTTTTCAGAGATGGGTCTCTCACCAACCGCTTTTCTATCCTAAAGAACTGTGAGCAAGCGATTTTTAGAGAGGGTCTTAATTTGACGTCTTTTGGGAAGTTCAGCTTAAATGGCAGTGACACTATGTATTTGCCTTCACCGTTTCGCTTTGTTGTGCTTTTATAAAGTTCTTGGCAATAAGCGTCCTCTTTATTATAAGTTGTGTTCTTTGGGATATCTTCTAACTCCCAAAACGAGGCTAGGCGTTTGTATAGGGTCACCTCGTTAAAAAACGACGGTACACATTTATTAGTTGTAGACGTTGTTTCAGTCTGACCGGTTAGTATCCACCCGAATACTGTTTCCTGAGCAAGAGGGGTACCCAAAACGTTCTTTCGGATTCCGCTCAACATTATTTGGGCATAAATATCACCACCTAGGACAAGATCAACTTGCTCATTAATGAAGAATCTCTCGTCCGCTAAAATGAGATCTGGGATGGCTTGGCTTGTCATGGCATCTATTTGACAAGTTGGTAGATTCCCGGTCAACTGTGGTAAAACCAGCACTGTGGTATCTATATTGATAAAAGTGTCCATCGGTGACCGCAACTGTATAAAACACGCTTCCTTTACTTGAGCTGAAACTGTATTATTGATACCTGATACCTGCGCATGCATTTTTTTTGAAGGCAAGTTAATGCTACGTTTGAGACTTTCCGTTATAAATGAGCACTCTGAACCGGAATCTATTAGCGCGCGTGCCGAAAAGGTAGCATTATTAAAACATATATTGACACGCGCGGTCCCTACTAAAATCCCTTTATTTGTATTAGCGAAACACGATTTAACATTGCTAACCGATTTTTTATTTGCTTTTGCAGAATCGAGTTTTAATTGAGCCTGTGCAGAAGTAGACGCAACGTTATCCATGGGATCTGATTGGTTCGTTTGAACAGCTGGGTTCGGTGCGGCTGCCTGCATATGTAAGAGCGTGTTGTGATACACACACCTCGACACAGTATGTCTTGATGATAGGCAGTTAACGCAACTATTGTTGTTCTTTACGAGCACTATCCTGTCGGAGATCGAAAGCTTACGGAACTTCTGGCAGTCTTTTAATCTGTGCTCATTAGATTTGCACATTTGGCATGTAACTTTGGCCACACTTGCCTGGAAGGCGCCGAGTCTTTTCTGTGGGGTTTCAGTGGCATGCCTACTATTAGATGGTTTCGGGTTTTTCGTATGTTTGATACCAGTTATGCCCGAGACGGTCTCAAGTGTTTGGAATCTGTTGGACAGAAATTTGTCCATAAAGCTAGAGTACTTTCTGGCAATTTAGTTGAGCAGAGATAAGTAAATATTGCATCCCAGTTTGAAATATCAATTTTATGGCTTTTTAGTGATGTGATGCAATTATTTATATCTCGCTGTAATTTCTTAGTCGAGACGCCGCACTCGTTCTCTATTGCCTTTAAATTAAAAAGAATTTGCAACTGGGAGTTTACGAGAATACGTTTATTCTCGTACCTATCTGTTAAGTTTTTCCACGCTGTGGCAAATCCTTCGTTAGTAAGAGGACACTTCCTAACTATATCTTTGGCCTTACCTAGTGTTTTTTGGTTCAGATGGAACAACTTTTCAACTGAAGTGAGGCGCTTATTTAATATATATATGGTTGTAAACATATCTCGGAATGTTGGCCAAGATAAGTAGTCGTCTTTGAACACTTCCGTATCGCACGAAGGAAGGTGAATGTTGTGTTCTTGGACAGACGTACCTTCTGTGTCTTTTTCACTTTTAACGAACTTTGCATGCAGATCTGCCATGTTCGACATGCATCGCAAGTATACAGCATACGAGCTTTTATATTTCGGTTTCACAGCAGATACTCCTTTAGCGTCTAACGTATCTGAATTTATCAATTCCTCATATGCTGTCTTAGCTTTCTTCCATCAAGTTTTCAATTCCTCTTGTTGAATGGCAAGAGTATATTTGGTGTGATCAGTTTGGGCCGTGTCGTTGTAGTCGGCCTCAAATTCGGTCACAGCGTCTGCCAGGCGAATAAACTTATCCATGGCTTGGTATAATTAGAAAGCTTTGAAGGATATCAGACTAAGAACTATCTTCCCGAGAAAAGTTGTAACCTTGCAACACCACAACTCAAAGAATTTTGTACACAAAATTTAAGTGGAATTTCAATTCCGTAACACACGTTTTATTTTAATATTTCAAATATATAAATTTGTCTTGTATCTATGTATGTATGTGTACGAATACTAATCTTTTACGCTTACAGGTATTAAATGTAGATTGCTCGCCACCCAACTCAGCAAGATAAAATTAATATTTTACGCGAAGAAATTATAAACAGTGTTAATAATTGAGTTTATTAGAAAATTCTGTGTCACACGCGGAAAGTGGTTTTGTGGATGTGAAATTTCGGTCTTACAAGTGAATTCAATGTGTATGAACACAAAAGTGCACGCCGAAGTGAGGTTAAGACCACAAAGAACCGCGTGAAGTGTTGTTAGTGTTTGTGACTAAGCAAATTGGAACTACTTGCAGCACCACTATTAAAGAATTATGGACGCAGATACAATGCGTTAGTAAATTTGAAACTTTGGTAATGTGGAACAAATTTAGTCAACGATTTTTTATTAAAATTATCTGCAGTTTAACTTGACTCAAAAAATCGCACTAACAAAACTGAAGCGGGTTTTTTTTTCTTAAAATGGCGGCGCGCACTAATTGTTGCCGGTATATTGTGCCCAATCTGATGTTAGAAAGTTGTACGCGAAAAAATATGTTACTCGATGAGCAAAGAACGCATTAAATCACAAAACCACTCGCGGTTAATTTAAACGATTGTTATAGAAATATTTTCATGAGCTAGTGCTAATATACGTAACTATATTTATGTGCACAAAATGTCAGCCACGTACCTTTTGTGTTTTTTGGATGCTAATTAGCTGGTGATGGAGGCACTTGGTGTTTCTCCGTGTTATTAGGATCTCGCAGTGGCTGACTGCCCTGATTGTAGAACCGCAAAAAGAAATATGTATGTGCTCCTTGTGCTAGGGAATTTGACCAGGTGCTCCTTGTGATGGTGCTTTGATTATTGCTCCTTGTGTAGTGGACTGTAATAATTTGTTGTTTTAAGAAACGGCCGCATGATATCTCTGTTTCGGCGGAGATGGACCATGAAAACACTTGGGGCAACGTCGCTCGTGGTTGCACCAAGGGTTTAATTTTGAAATGAAATAATCAAAAACAAACACCACGGATTAGTTCAATATATAACAAAGTGGCTTTATTAGTCAAATTAGTGAAATGTGTATTGTGATTTTTGGTGTACGATATTACCTTGAGAAATACGCAGGAGTAGTGGCTGGATCGCTTCCGGTGTGGTCGAAGTGCTCGATAGAAGTGCCCGGCAAATTTTGTGAGATGTTAAGTTTGACCTCCAAGCAACCAACTGTTTGGAGAGGAAACTTAACGAAGTTTTATATTTAAGCGGTAAACTAATATACGGACATGCTAACTGCTTAGCATTAATCAGGTTGTTTATGTATGTGTGCATCCGATGCACATTTATGCAATTTTACATTAGGGTGGTTCACCCTTTTTAAGTGTTTGGTTTAGCATGGAGGCCTAAACACCAGCTCAGAACTAACCATATTTGATCTAGCCCAGAGCTGACTCTATTTGAACTATCTGGGAACTGTACCTATATAAACTGTCTGAGAACCATCTAAGCCAGAGTCAGCTCAGAACAAGTTCAAAAGTTCTGCAGAGGGCGACAATTGTCACTTCGTAGGACATCGCCACGTTAAAAAAGACAGTTGAATGCATTGAGTTGGGATAGATGAAGAACCAGTACCGTCCCTTTTCAGGCTACCTCAGCGCAAGTTCTGAACCAGTTTGGTTTGCTGCAGGGTACCTAGGCTTTCTACAGTAGTTTCTCTGTACATAAGGTATTCCTTCTTCGTTTCTCTAGATTCTGTTTATACATGCGTTCTCCCTTCGTTCGAAGGTAATGCTGCGGGTAAGGGCTTACCGCCAATGACATGCCCATGTTAAAATAATGCCTTCTTTCATTTCATTTCATTTTCATAATGCCTTCTTGAAGCGAAAGTGTAAGCTATTCCCATCGCCTAATACGATTCCATTTTAACTTCTGTGGTAATCGTGTTTTTTGGGGATGCACGGGGCGAATCGTAACAAATCGGGGCGAATTCACTCCGTTGATAGTTCACTCAGGGCGAATTCATAAAGGTTGTGTTACTGTAAAATGAACAAATAAATTATATATAATGTTTAATTTCTAACCAAACCTATGTATTTAACTCAATCGCCTAATGGTTTGCCGTGCCGTACATATATGTTTACAGATCAAATTTCGTGAGTACCTGGTACTCAAACCTTTTTTAAGAAGTTTCACTTCTATCAAGTGTACGGTGCTACACGCGTCTTTCATAAATCTTATAGTTATATGGTTTTCATTGTAGTATAAACAAAACGCTAAAAAAAGGAAAATATAAATTTATAGAACTTGTCAATAAGATAAAAAACGTAGCAAAAGATATAAATTGTGTATTATTTTAAATTCATATGCATATTTAATGTTTTAAAACAAAAACATAACATATAAATTGCATTAACATTTGTAATATTTTAAGCATTGTATAATATTTGTTTCTTTTGCAGTGGCGTTTTCCAAATACCCACGTTATTGAACTAAACCCTTTTTGCTACTTACCCCAGCACTTTAGTCACAAATAAGTGAAAACTTACTTTATTCGAGAACATTGATAGTTTGATTTCTACGAAATATTACAATAAGGCGAACTGAACCTTTTGCCTCTGCTGAGACGGTTTTTACCTGTGGCAACGAAGCCATTGTGGAAGGACGACACGCAGTCATTATCTCCTCTTTGCGCAACTTCGTATCCCTCTCGCATATTGAATCTTTCTGTCTGTTATGCGAAAATTTGACCGGTGCTGCCTATTTATGTTGCAGATGTTTTTGGTCAGACGCTTCTCGCACAATTTGTAGTAAGCAATGGCCTGTTTACCACATTTTCGAAGTTATAGTGATTTACAAATAGTTGCGCCCATAAGTGGAATGAAATATAAAAAGCGTAGTAAAAATAGGATAAAGGGTAGTGGGGTAGCAAATTTAAATTTTTTTTAAATCGTAGCAAATTTACTACGAACGTATCAAAGTGCCAACGCTGGCCTGTGCATTTATCTACTATATAAAAATAAGTCGAGTTTCCCTTCCTGACGCTATAACTCCAGAACGCACGAACCGATTCCCACGGTTTTGCATTCGTTGGAAAGGGCTCGGGCTCCGTGAGGTTTGTAGCAAAGAAAATTTTTAAAAAATAACTAGGGTCTCGAGATATAGACCAAAACGTGGACCTGGGTAACCTTGGGTGTATTTGTTCAATATGGGTATCAAATGAAAGCTGTTCATGAATGCTTTAAGATTGAGCACTTTTCATATAGCTGGGTGACTAGGGTCTCGAGATATAGACCAAAACGTGGACCTGGGTAACCTTGGGTGTA
>NW_023462768.1:0-7752 GCF_013731165.1 Rhagoletis pomonella
AAACAAAAATTAAACCAGCTGCCTTATTTCCGTCGCATAAAAAAAAAATAAAGTGAATCGATATAAGTAGGTATCGATACTTTCGGCTTACTCATATTATTAGTATCGAAATTAGGATTTGAGTAAACTCATTTGAGTAGGTATCGATACTTTCATGGTATCGGAACGTCCCTAACGCAAACTGACCGGCTGCTAGGGATAAATCGATACAAGTAAATCCAAGTACATACTCGATACTTTTCTCAATTTACCAAGTATTTTTGTACTCGACTCTTTTTACTGCGATCCAAGTAGGTATCGAAAAAAAGTACTTGTATCGGAAGCAGCATCTTCTTTGAAAAGCAACCCATTAGAGGAATTTGAAGATATGCGCATACATTTCCGCAGCTATATAAGCAAGCAAAGGGGCAATTTGACCATTTTTAAGCGCCAATATCCTTTGACCCGACTTTTTAAAAATTTTGATTTTTTGACCCTTTCCAAAATTATGTGCGACTTTTGCCCCTTTTCAGAGATTTTTTAGGAAATGTTAACAGAACCATGCTATTAAAAAATATTTCCTCCTGCAAGTACGAAAAAACCTTGTTTTGTGAAAAGCTTGTCCCACTATTTTCTTTTTAAATTTAACAGATTTATTCTTTTACTAGTAAAGAAAAGCAAAACTAACATGGTGACCCTTTTTTCGTCGATGAACCCCTTTTTTCGACTTTCTGAAAATTCTCAACGGCAACACTGCGTCTATACATAACGGTTGTTGGGTCATCTGTCCCTTGCGAGAGGCTTTCCTAAAAAACTGATACACTGATACTGAAAACACTTGGAAAAGTTGATGTTTTTGGGAAATATAACAAAAAAGGAGTTATTTTGTTAAAATCATTTTATATGAAAAAACTTTAACTATTAATCTTGTAAAAATGTATTTTCTTCTTTTTTGAAATCAAATACTATAGAAAAATATTTGCCGTCTTAAATTCTTGTCTGAAAAGTCATTAAAAGATAAAAAATCTTGTAAAAATGCATATTTTTAGTGAAAAAAACAATACAATTACTTTGAAAAATATGCAAAATCGTAGTCTATGTACAAGTACTCGATACCTTTCAGATACTGAATAGGTATCGATACCTTGTTTGATACAAGTACAAGTACAGATGTGAGTAATACCTTGATGGTATCGATTTATCCCTACCGGCTGCTGGCGGCGCATAAGTTCGGTAGCTGCGCACACACGACCAGGGCTCGGCTCTTTGCAAACGAGCACTCGTTAAGTACGAGCGCACGCGCTGAGCAGCCAGCGAGCGAGTAAGCAAACGAGGGCAGCAAAAGAGTAGAGCGGCAAGCAAACAAGGACCTCATTAGCTCTGCCCTCGCGAGCACGTCGTTGCGAGCAGTGTTGCCAGAACTTTTTGACGAACCTGCTAAATTGGCAAATAAAACCGGCTAAAAACGGCTAAAATGTTTCAACTAAATTTCACATGTTTTATTTAAATAAATCACGAGTAAAAAGACTATTTCTTGGAGAGAAGTTACAAATTCGAGCCGGAAAAAATTTTGCCAGCAAGAATTTGCAATTAGGAAAAACATATGATTGTGGCACATGGTTGGATTTTTTGTCGACGATAATTTGAATAAAAAAGTTCGTTAAATTTAAAAATTTATAAACTAGAGCGATTTTAAAATGAAAAATACTTGTTTACTTAATTAATTTAGTTAATTCCAATGATTTGAAAGGTATTCGGCAAAAAAAACTGTATTTTTTATCGGAATGCAATCTCAACCAGAGTCGATATAGTAAACCCCTACAAAGAAATTGAAACGTATGTTGAAGAAAGTCGGACTGACAAGATCTATACGCGTAGATCCCGTTTTTTGCCCCTCTGAAAGAATTTTAAAAATTCTATACAAATTTCTTTTGTTTGAAATGCAACCGTGGACACTAGCTGGCAGAAAAACTTTCAAATTTGCGTTCGTACAGAATATTGGTAGTTTCTCTACATTAGAGAGAATTTGGGAGCATTTTTTTTTACTATCTGATATTTTGAGTGATAATTCTCGCTGGATTTTCGACAAACAAACCTATTGTCTTCCCTACAAGGCCTTTTCAGACTGACCGATTCTCAATACACTCAAATAGAAACCAATACACATAAAAAACGCTGTAAAAATTTCCCTTCAATTTTAAGGCAGTAAAACAACGACTTAAATTAACATCAACCGAGGCCATATGTTGACAAGGGATGCAAAATCACAGTTACACAAAAGAACTGGTCAGATTTTTCAGAAATCCCTTCAATTCTGATGTAAAATATGATGCCAAAAGACTGCAGATCTCCCATTTAGATGACCGGTCATATGACCGGCAGATGTCTCGTAGGATTCCCAGAGAGTTTTGCTTTACATTGAAATTTGTGTTCTTTTGTTTTAATTTTTACGCATTTCAGTGTTGGTTCTTTTAATTCAAGTTGGCCTTCGGTTTTTGGAATTTAAATAAGTTCTCAGCAAAAAAGTTTGTTTAAAAAAATAGTGCTTGTGTTTGTGTTTAGTGTTTTCAAAAAATGATGTTTTGTAATTTAGGCAGAATTGAATATGCGCTATCTGGGAAGACAATATCTACACGTAATATTTATTCTGTTTGTTGGCAATTTATCCAAACACAAACGCATCTTAAGTGTCTTAACAGTGAAACAATTTCTTATTTTCTAAGTTTTCGAATAAAACTTCACACTTAAAATTAAGACATTTATAACAAACATTTTGTGAAGAAAATCCCTTCTTCGTTTAAAATAAAAATAAGCGAAATCGGCAAAATTTCATACAACTCTGCCTGACATGAAAATTTTCTCCACGATAAGGCTAGTCGCCATTTCTAACAAATTTTGGGTCGCTTAGTCAAGTTTCTGACATGGCAACACTGGTTGCGAGCGAGGCACTTATTTGCAGCAGCAGACGAGCGAGGCAAATGAGGCGAGTAAACGAGCGAGGCAAATGAGGCAAGCAGATAAGACAGGCAAAAATGTATGGGATAAAAATTGCATCAACTAAGTTCGAGTAAAGGATTGTATGCACACATGCAGATATGTATATACATACATATATACATACATGTATGTATTTATTTATGTATATATTCTCATGCACAGAAGAATAGATGCGTGCTATTTTGATCAGTTTTATTTACTAGGTAGGCACATATGTGCATACATATCTATGTAGCTATAATTTTTTTAATGTTCAATAATGTAATATATAAAAATCTCGTGTCACGGTGTTAGTGGTCGAACTCCTCCTAAACGGCTTGGCCGATTTTTATGAAATTTTTTGTACATATATGGTTGGTATGAGAATCGGATGTAAAGTATATTTCATACCGCTAGGTGCAGGGGGCGTGGCATTTCCCATACAAATCGAATTTTTCACACTACATATGTATCTCTGAAAGTGTTCATGGTAGAGTACTGAAACTAGGTATGGAGATATATGAAATCAATCACATGGTCATGAAGAAAAATTGGGGCTATTAGAAAAAGGGGCGTGGCACATGCCATACAAACCGAGTTTTTAATACTGCATAACTTTGGAAGTGTTCATGGTAGAGTACTCGAACATGGTATGGAGATATATAAAAACAAGCGCATACAAACAAACAAGTGCATGGAGAAAAACTACGGTTATTTGAAAAGGGGGCGTGGCCCCTCCCATACAAACAGAATTTTTCATACTGCACATCTCTGGAAGTTTTCGTGGTAGAGTACTGAATCTTGGTATAGAGATATATATAATCAATCAAATGGTCATGAAGAATAATTGGGGCTATTGGAAAAAGGGGCGTGGCATCTCCCATGCAAACCGAATTTTTCACCCTGCATACCTCTGGCAATCAGGTTGTTCTTTCCTAAAAAATTGTCTCAATTTTTTTCTTTTAGAGTTTCTAGTATTTTTATATGAAAAATCTAATATATAAAAATATCGTGTCACTGTGTTTGTGGTCGAACTCCTCCCAAACGGCTTGACCGATTTGCATGCAATTTTTTATATTCGGTAGGTATGATAATAGGTTGTAAAGTATGTTTCATACCGCTAAGTGAAGGGCGCGTGGCACCTCCCGTACAAACCAAATTTTCCACACTGCATATCTCTGGAAGTGTTAATGATAGAGTACTGGAACTTGGTATGGAGATATATAAAATCAATCGCATAGTCATGAAGAAAAATTGGGGCTATTGGAAAAAGGGGCATGGCACCTCCCATACAAACCGGATTTTTCAAACTGCATATCTCTGCAAGTGTTCATGGTAGAGTACTCGAACATTGTATGGAGATATATGAAATCAATCCCATACTCTTAGAGAAAATTGGGGCTATTTTATGAGGGGGCGTGGCGCCTTTCAAACGCATTGAAGCTATTACGTATCTTTGTATGCATATACACTTTTGCTAGGTTATTTAAGATGGCAATGAAAATATGCCTTCTGACAACCACCAAACCGTCATATTGGAAGATAAATGCGTCACTGAAAATCATGAACGTGAACTGTTGGTGAAAATATTGGACCAAAATGTTTCGATACAAAAAATTAATTTTGGGCGGGACGAAGTTCGCCGGGTCTGCTAGTTTCTTATAAAATTTCAACTTATACACTTAGGTCTCTTTTTACGCGGTTTTTTTCATGCGGATTTGAATTTATGCGGTTTTTCAAACCCTTTTATCGCTGTAGCGATTTTGCTTTTTTGAGAGATTTTATTACATTTTTTCAATGTGAAAGGGGTAATGCTTCTGATAAATTATTTGGCTTTGTATTCTTACATACAACTAATTACTAAGTAATTCGGCTAAGTAACTATGTTACATATGTATAAATGAGAATATAATATTTATAAAAATCATTATTTTGTCTTTCATTTCATAAATAAGTAGGACATTAGCATTTACAAAGAATATTCCTGGTTTAGTCCCCATACATCTATGTATGTATGTAGTATAATACAAATTACTATTTGGGGGGCATGACTTGGTCATGCAGTGATAACACTGTGAGACAAATGGTAGGGGTCAGTGATCGGGAAGGGTTCAAACTACCGGGGAAAGTTATATCGGTAAAAAAGAAGTTATACGTGTCCCGGCGTTTCGCTGGGTCACGTCTAGGAATCTAGATATATATATAACTATCATATAGGGGAAATTGTCACCTTAGGTGGTCTTTTTTTGACATAACTCAAGAACCACTAGTCCGATTTTGCTCAAACAAGTTTAAAAAAATTAAAAATTACAATTCCTTTAATATGTTCATATAACGTTTTTCCATATAATCAACAGTTTTAAAAAAATTTAATATTTTAGGCAAAAAATATTTTTTTTCTTCATACATTTATTTTTACCGGCAAAACTGTTGATTATATAGAAAAACGTTATATGAACAGATTAAACGAATTGTAATTTTTAATTTTTTTTAATTTGGTTGAGCAAAATCGGACTAGTGGTTCTCGAGTTATGTCAAAAAAAGACCACCAAAGGTGACAATTTCCCCTATATGATAGTTATATATATATATCTAGATTCCTAGACGTGACCCAGCGAAACGCCGGGACACGTATAACTTGTTTTTGACCGATATAACATTTCCCGTTGGTTTCATCCCATCCCGATTTTGACTGTCGCATAGTGTAATTAATGACATTCAAGCGACAGTATCTTGCAATGGACTTTTTATAAGTGACCGCTGCAAGACATTATCTGTTATAAGTCTTTGATAGGAGTACACCTGCATGACATTGTCACCAGTGTCATTGTCAGCTATACATATGTCGTTTAGGATTCACAGCAAGTGCGACGATGTCACTAAATCCTCATTAGTGACGATGTCACCGGTGACCATTTTCGCTACTGGGATCATAAATTTGAGGTACTAAGCAATGTTACTTAACAGTGCTCTGCCACATAAAACACTGTTTCCAGAGTACTTGAGTATGTTGATTGCATTCAGTAGTATTTGAAAACTTCATAGAAAGTATAGGAATATTTATGAAGTTTTTTCTTTTAACCCCCGTAGCAAATGTCATGCATTAGTCACTAAAGTGTCTTTTACGGCAATGTTACGTCTTAAATGACTTTGGGCTCCATTTATATGAAAGTCGTTCATGACTTTTTCATAGAAATGGTATTTTGGTCGTTGATGTCCTCTGCATGACTTTGTCCTGCAGTGATCATTAATGGCTTTCAAGCGACAGTATCTTGCAATGGACTTTTTATAAGTGACCGCTGCAAGACATTATCTGTTATAAGTCTTTGATAGGAGTACACCTGCATGACATTGTCACCAGTGTCATTGTCAGCTATACATATCGTCGTTTAAAGTACAAAACCGCGTATCGTGATTCTGCAAAACCGCGTAACTGACATTGGCTGCCAAAAATTGGATTTGCTCACACAAGCTCTTGGCTCAATCCTTATACATTCGTCCTGAAATATACTAGGCGGATATGCGATTGCTTTATAAAAAAAGAGCACCATTTTGAAATATGAGTGTTTTTACACTCTAGAAAATAATTTCTACAACTTAACATACGCGGGTTTGCATTTTGCTGATACGCGGTTTTGTATTTTGTTGAAACGCGGTTTTGCACTTTAAACGACGATATGTCGTTTAGGATTCACAGCAAGTGCGACGATGTCACTAAATCCTCATTAGTAACGATGTCACCGGTTACCATTTGCGCTACTGGGTTGTTTACGCCAATTTTCCCATGTCTACGTATCCATACATACGTACATATGTACATATGTATGTCCTTGAAAAACAGGCCACAAATAAATTTTTTCTCTAAGGATTATATTTCATTCAGGTATACAGCATAACTGCTACAAGTAACCAACTATTTTGGAGGTTTTAACAAGTCGCACACCATCTTCAAAAGAGTCACAACTCAAAATTTTACAATTTTGAGATTATGCGCTAAAAATGTACGCAGAGCTTTTATTTATCTTTCAGTAAAAGCTGGAGCAATTTTTCGTTATAATTTGTTAAAAAAAACTTAAGGTGAAGTCGCTCTTGCCCATATGATTATCATGTGCTAAGAAATAGTTTTTCGCATTTTCTGACAAACGTATGATTTTGAGTTGTGACTCTTTTGAAGACGGTGGCGAGTGCTTACTTGTTTTTTGTTTCTGCGGCACAAACGATTATTATATCTTCGTTACTTACTTTTCTCGGCAAGGTAAAAAAAAAAGGTATATAAATAAGCATGTTATGTATGTACATATGTATGTATATAACTCTAAAAATTATTTCGTTCCATAATCTATGCTTATCTTCTTCTTCTATATATATATCGTCGTTTAAAGTGCAAAACCGCGTAACAACAAAATGCAAAACCGCGTATCAGCAAAATGCAAAACCGCGTATGTGAACCTGTAGAAATTATTTTCTAGAGCGTAAAACCACTCATATTTCAAAATGGTTCTCTTTTTTTATAAAGCAATCGCATTTCTGGCTAGTATATTTCAGGACGAATGGATAAGGATTGAGCCAAGAGCTTGTGAGAGCAAATCCAATTTTTGGCAGCCAATGTCAGTTACGCGGTTTTGCAGAATGACGATACGCGGTTTTGTGCTTTAAACGAAGATATATGTACATAAATGTTGTGTTCGTATGTCACGGTCGTCAAAACTCGAGAACGACTAAACCGATTTAAATAATTTTTTTTGTATTGTTCGGTATGATACCAGAACCAATGATATCGCAAAAAATTACAGGGTT
>NW_023462768.1:7762-17211 GCF_013731165.1 Rhagoletis pomonella
AAGCAATGGGAAATAAGGCAAAATTTGTTTATTTCCAGCCTTTGTTGAAAATAAAGCAAAAACTCAGATTTTGGTATTATTTCCCATTTAAAAGTTAAATAAAGCAAATTTTGCGTTATTGCCGTTTGTGTGAGTGAAACGACTGTCGTTCTTTGTCGATCCCGGCCAAAATGGCTTAGGCTTTTAAAGCACCAAATAAGAGGAAGACTATGCAAATGATAATTGACGGAGTTGGGGAACCTTCTTCTTGATACGCCAGGAAGAACTAGCAAAACATTCCTTATCAGATTGATTCTGGCAACGGTTGGTTAAAAAAATTACATAACCTTAGCTATCGCTTCGCCTGGAATTGTTACAATGGGGAAACATTGCTAAGTCATCTCTAAGCTGTCATTGAACATATAAATCATAGAAACTCCGACTTGCAATATTTCCAGAACATTCGGTATGGAAAAAGTAATACAAAAATTTAAACTAACTGTTTGGGATGAGTGCGCGATGGCAAATAAAAAATTGCTTGAGGTTCTTGATTGATTGTCGTGGGATTTGCATGAAACGTTCAACCATTCGGGAATCCATTGATATTGCTCTCAGGAGATTTAATCAAATATTGTCTGTAATTTCTTGATTAACAATAGCGGCGATATGAATGCTTGCCTGAAATAGTCAACATTGTGGCAAAACGAACATATATACACTACAGCTGAGGTATTCTCGCGACAAGTACTGAACATTGGGAACGGAAAGCTGCCAGCCAATGAGAGATTAAGACGAATTTGATTGCCTGATAATTCTTGTAACTTAGGAACATCGAAAGGAGAACTGATCGAGAGAATGTTTCTTAATATATAGGCTCAGTGAACGAACTATTCTTGCTGCGAAGAATAAGGATGTCTATCAACTAAATAAGAGTGGTATTGACAACAGTCGTTGCTTGAGCTGGTCTGCTCTTATACCAGACTGCCAGGCCACTTGCTTTGGTGAATACCACTAATGATATTCAATCCAGCATTCAAAGTGAGGAAATAACTGTTTAGCTAAGGGAGACCGGGAGACCAGGTTTAGAGTTGTAGTCGAGTTAGTGTAGTAGAGGAGGTAGGGCATACCTTTGCGAGTGTTTATGTGTTGAGCCCGTATGGTTTATAGGTGCACATCAAGTCAGCCACGCGATATGCGAGAGAGAAAGATAGAGAGAGAGATATGCGGCCAGGCTGATGAAGCGGTAGCGCAAGATGTAACCCTTTCACCATGTATTCATTGGGGGAATCCATTGGAGGAGTTATGCTCTAGCTGTCGTAGGCTGCTGTGGAATGAGCTGGGATTTATCTATGGATGCATTCATGCAGAGCCCCAGTGTGGTTTGGAGGCAGTAGCTTAATACCATGCCAAAAATTACTCCGGCAGTGGAGTGTTGATGATGCTTAAAGCACCGTCCGATATCCAAGCTGGGTTAACATTGACCATGGGGTGAGGGAGGAGTCAATCATAGGAGCGTTGACCCTTGTGATGAGCCAAACTAGGTTAGCGTTGACCATAGCTGAAAATGCTAGCGAAGAGATATTTGAGAATTGCATAAAAAATTCATACCCAATTAAGAATGAGCGAATTACTTTTAAACACAGGTGCGTGTGTTTGTTCGCTGCACTTGGTTTTGGGCGGGAGATGCATAAGTCGCTTGAACAATAACATATACGTCGATAAACACCGTTGTGGAATAAGACGAATCAGTTAACGGAATTTTCGAGCCCGATTGATCTTCCAGGGATGACCCCACATACTGAATTGAAAATAGGTACGCTAATTATCACGTAGCAAAATATTAATCAGCCAAAACTCTGCAACGGTACGCGACTCGCAGTTAATAAATTGATGAAGAACGTGGTGTAAGTAAAGATTTTTACGCGGCCTTTCAAAGGTGAAAAATTCCCATGATTCCGACCGATTTAAAAGATTGCCCCCCTTATTCTAGAACCCGAATTTTCGTAATTCGTAATTCCTAGCTACGCTACGAAAAACGAGAAATCCACATGCTGCAACCCTTGCGGAAACATGTTCAGCATTGCCACCTATCAGTTGTTTTTCGAAGATAGCTGAATGAAGAAAACTAAGTGGAAAGGAATTAAAAAAACACTCATCATGTGCTTGTTTATTGTAAAATTGGTTAATTTTACATATTTTGAGGAAAATTATGGATTCTGATGTATTTGCAATTATAGCAGCAGAGTATGCGGGCACTATGGCAACGGATTTACAAAGGTATGCGGAGCTGTCGGGCATAATAACCCTGGACGCATCTATGTCAGCTTCTAGTTGAATTGTTGAACCACAAGCCAGAACTCCTAAGCCTGAAGCTCTGGTTCGCAATCCAGTTAATGCAATAACAGCTTCTTCCAAGCCATTGAAAACATGCACTTTGTTAGGTCCACCACCTGTTGCGCTTGCTTCTGCCTTCGGTCGCGCTTAGGGAATTAACCCTTACTAAGTAGAATTCTCCTTTCTGTGTTGCGGGGAAGAGGGGCTTCCGCATGTCAAAGGTATACAACATTTCTTGTGCATATCACTCCGGCTACGCCGTCCACAGTATTTTTGCGCAGAACCCACGTCGAAATTTGTAAAAAAAGTGCATAGTGCAAATTGAGTTTATTAATAAGCTAGTGGTAAGAAATTTGAAACATTTATCTTAAATAAAATGTGAATCCTTTGACTTCACGTGTATGTTAAAATTTTTGGATTCGGATTATGCGTTTGGACACAACAACCAAAAATCGTTGTACATTAACTAAACCGGACCCAAGTTTCTCGATAAGTGGCAACAAATATTCTTTTTTGCTCGTTTATATAAAGCAGTGTATAAAAATATACGTGTATGCGAAAGGCAAATTTATCTGTTTAAATGAACACCACCAATATTTCTTGCAAACACACATCGATTTACGTCTTTTATTTCGCCTCCGACACAGAATTGTTTTCGTACAAAATTACGCAAAAAAGCTTACTCGTTCGTTTTTAGGCATGCCATTGTTACGAATTTCCTAAGTGCGAAAATACGAATCGGATTGCAACATACTAATTCTACGATTCGTAGCAAAATCCGAATACGAAAGAATTGCAGAATAGGGGTGTGCAATTTCTAACTCCATTGGCATTCGGAATCGCAATCACAAATGCTCAAGTTCAACCTTTGGAAAAGTGTGGTTAAGATTGGGATACGGATTGATTCTCAAATGTTGCGTGTTCCTGTGTCGGCAAACCAGATATCAATGCAGAGAATGGAAAAACAACAAATATTGAACGCACACAAGTACTTATTACGAAATCAAACTCATATGAAACGTATGCTTTGTTTCGTTAATAATTTATCATCCATGTAACAGCAAAGCGTGGCAGGGTAAAGCTAGTGCATGTAATAAATTTTATTTTATGTTTTAAATGCTGCCCTAATATAATATTCACATATTTATATGCATATGTACATATATACATACAATTATTAACATACTTTCGTACATAATTTATTGACATACCGTCGCCTGGGTAAAAGATTGTCGTATGTTAATTTCAGCAGGTTGTGGGAAATCGCGATTGAAGTTTGGAATACAATTTCTCAAAAACGCGGGGATAGATTTTCTCGAAAGTCTCTGAAAATGTTACTAGTTCACAAAATTCTTAAATTATTTAATTTTTAATGTTTATTGTCAATTGGTTTTGAGTTTATGAAGGATTTTCTTTAGTAAAATTTTGTCGTAAGCGTGATTTGTCCACAATTTGGCAGCCACTTTGTATGAAATACGACAAAATGTGATCAAAATTTCTATCAAATTAACGACACTTTTTACTCGGAAATTAAAGGAGATATCCAAAAATGGAGAACGCCATAAGATATTGATTAGTTTAATAAGGCTGCATCACTAACTAAATTTTTACTAAATTATCGAAAAAAATGTTAGTCAATATCTCGGAAACTAAAGGAGATATCTAAAAACTGATAACACCAATGGAAAGATCTTATTTCAAAATATATAACTGCATCTAGAACTAAAAATCGTCAAAATGGCGCTTCCGACAATCTTTTACCCAGGCAGATATATTCCCACATTTTTACGCACAAAAATGCATGTGTTGTATAGCACACTCGGAGCGCTCGCTCGTCGCTCACTCGTCTTACCTAGCAGAGCGAGTATGCAAACAGCTACTCGCCTCGCACTGCGAGCGAGGCAACACACAACAGCCTCGCTCGTTTAATAGGAGCGCGAGCAAACAAGCAGCGCTCGCTCGTTTGCCGCGCAAGCCAAACTTCTCGTGCCTCGCCTCATTGTTGCTACGAGTACGAGCCTCGTCGCCTGCAAGGCATTTACTACGAGTTTGCCCGCTCGCTCGCTCGAACTCCGAGTTTTTGCCCACCCTGCACACGACTTCTTCAATTACAAGTCCCTCGCCATGTTTTGTATTTTCTATTTATGTACGCAAGTGGGCTATCAGACGCTCCTACAAATGCAAATAAAAATGTTATGAGAAAATAGGATATGAATTTGCACTATGGAATTCCAATGCTCACATTATAAAATAGATGTGTGATGATTCCAGCTGATTTAGAAGACCATTCTTTGTCACGCCCAGAACGCATTTACCAGTAGGAAAAACTGTAGGAATTGCAGTAGCTCTCCTTGCAATGACCGTTGATAATGCTGTGCTTGTAATTTGTGGTCAGAAAAGAAAGAAATTTGTATTAATCAAATGTGAAACACATCAAATCAATAAATTTCAATAATATATTTACCATTTCACGAACGGAATTACCAAGAAATAGAAACCCACCGCGATGCGATACAGAAATAAAAACCAACAAGGCTGCATTTTCTTGGTAAACAACATTTTAAAACAAGCACTCAGAGCAATCTGATCCGCAATATTATTTTGTGAAAAATGAGAGTTGAAAAGAGTTTTTACACTTGATTATCAACTTATATAATTAGAGCAAATTTTTGTGTTTATTTTTAGTAGAATATATTTGTATTATCTCAGACTATTTTTCAATGTTTTGTAATATTCGTTCTTTTGGCATGCAAAAGTAACCATGCGCTCAATTTCTTGTGGGGAAATTTGGTCCCCATAAAGGACTTTCAGCACGAAACAGTTACAAAAACAATAAAACAATAACCTTTTCTTCTGGTATACTGTTCACTCGTCCCATACAGCGACACCGATTTTTCGGAAGATTTAGTAGAAGAGGAAAATTCTGTGTTCGTTTCTTAAAATATTGCGCTTTAATAAGGCAAAAGGCTCATCCTCTGCCCTTTGGTGCTTCGTTGAGATGCTTGCCCTGGAAAGCTGAAAGTTGTTTAAAATGACAATGAAAACGCCCCATGGCCAGCTACGAAATGAAACCATAGTTTCTTATTTATATAAGATTCTACACCTAAATGCCTACATAACAAATCTACTGTACGTAACACTTCCATTGTGCTATGCACATATAACTTAAGCCTAATTAAACACCAACACGCATTCAGGCACTGCCCCAGGTCGCATCACATATTGAGACTTAAAATACAATGCATATTTCGTACTTTTGGCTGTGCACAAAAACGTAAGCCACAAATCATGCACTCAACCATCTCTTACCCAAGTGATAAGTGTTCTTGAGTCGCATGGTTTGCTTTTCCTTACCTAAACATTAGGGCTATTCGCGATCCGGTGCAAATGGCCTAGCATCATTGCATTGCAAATTTGTATTGCAAATTATTTGCAATACACAAACAAAATACACGCATTTGCATTTGTCATGGTTTGACAAATTTGCAATACCGAAAATCCATAGCATAAAAATGCTATGCATTGCAACTCTGGTTGACATTTCTATCAACTGATTAAAAAAGTTTTACCATGACAGTTTAATAAACGTCGCTCACAATCCATGGCATATTTCTGCAATTGCATAAATTTGTCAGCTCTTATGCACCGAATCGCGAATAGCCCTATTTAATTTCTTTCTTTGCATCAAGGCGTGGGACAATATGCCTGTGATGCATGCAACATATGCGCACACTTGAATACCGCAAAATATGCGTGCATACTGCGATTTACCTACAAAGATGCAACACATGGACAAGCGTATGCACATACATACATGTATGGATATGCGTAGATATGAACAGACAATTTATGAAATGCTTGAGCCCGATAAGGATAAGTAAGCAAACGGCCGTTCAACCAAAAGTTGAATGCAGAGTTGAACAATGCAATCGCCTTTTTATGGCGAATATTTTGATATTCTGTTATATTTTTACATTTTTAGCCATTCAACTTTTTTTCCGTGCAACCCTGCGTTGAGTTGAACGCCAATGCTGAATGAAAAGTTGTACAATGCAAACACGGTTTAACATCAAACACATATTGAACCATGGAAGAACAACATCGTTTTGGGACAAACGAAATCAGCATTAGATTTTTTAGATTAATAGTATTTTAATCAATCGCGTACGTATTTGTGTTGAAGAGTTATTTTCTTAATAACAAGAATAAAAGAAATTAGTTGAAGGCATCAAAATGGGGGTTGTTAATGCAAAAAAAAATGTTTTTTTTTTAATATACATAGCTTTTAGCTTAACCGCCGCAATTGCGTGCTATAGCCTTTTTTTTTAAGGGCCAACATGCTTTTGACCATTCGTTTAGGGAACGTGCCCATACTACGTGACCCACTTTGTCTAATTTTTAACTCCCATCCCCCTCGGTGACCACGCGTAGTATATACAAACACTCCCCCTCCCCCTACAGTTTTCACGTAGTAATTCATATATATGGTTTTGAATCATTTCTTGCTAACAAAAAGTTAAAAATATTTATTTGGCTTATATGTATTTTATTAATACGGCGCTTGTTGTGTGAAGGCAAGAGTGCATGCATACCTATAATTACAAGTGGAATAAATATTATAAGATAAAACTTATGTCAAAATATATCGTAACCAGAACTTAGTTTATAGAAACAAAAGTCCTGCGAGTTCAAAAAGCGCCAAACACTGCGCGCCATATTTGAATGTATCTCAAAAAAACGTTAGATTTCCTTAGAGGATATTGACTACGTTATAAAAACCTAAGCCCCCACCCCTCACTGTAACCAAGCGTGGTATTTCGAAGATCCCTTCGCTAAATTTGGTATGCATGGTATGTATGGTATGGTAGTAATTGATCATGCCAATAAGTTTTTGTATCTGTTTAACTGTCTTTGGTTGTTCAAATTCACGTACACGCTCACTCTTTCTGGAGTTGGCTTAATACCTGCATTCTAAATATTGTAACTTAAAAAGTCTATCTCGTATATATCAAAAACCAATTTATTTGGTTTAATGTTGAGTCCAATTTAAGCCTTTCAAAAACAGTTTTCAAGTCTTTAAATATTCCTCTTCATTGTTACTTGCTACTAATATATCATCTCAATAAACAAATACATAATCTAAATTATTAAGTACCTCATTAATAAAGTGTTGAAAAGTTTGTGCTGAGTTGCGAAGACCAAAAGGTATTCTAACGAATTCATACAATCCAAAAGGTGTGGTAATAGCAGTTTTATGAATGTCCTCCTCTGCCATTGGAATCTAATCATAAGCACGCACTAAATCTATTTTTGAGAAAATATTTTTTGTGCGGAGATTCATGTTCAAGTCGCGAATATAAGGTGGAGGAAATCGATCAGGAACTGTTTAGCCTACGATAATCACCACAAGATCTACAATCATTAGACTCTTTTTTTGATACAAGATGTAATGGAGAAGCCACATGAGATGCAGATGGACGGCAGATACCAGACTTAACTAAAAAATCGAGCTCTGTTTTCGCTGTCTTAAATTTAATTGGATCTAAACGGCGCGGTTTTGCAAATGGTAAAAAATTGTGAAAAAATCTGAGTAAATTTGTGTATTTAAAGCATTGTTCACTCAAAATCGCACAAAATAGGTTATATCTATATCAGGTTTGCAGAAAATAATGTTTAATGTATTAAAATAAAGGGAAGTATTCCGCTATATATAGATGTTAGCGAAAGTTTCATATTTTGCTTGGATATAGAAATAACAGATTGTGGAACCTTCCACTGTTTATTATTAATGTATACAAGCAAATAGCCAAGCCAAGCAATAATTTCTGTGCAAGCGATTATCCCTTGGTACAGGCTACTTGCAGTTAAGAAACTATTTAAATTTAAAATATATTTACATACATACATACATATGTATATGGATATGTAGACATTTGGAAACGTTTTTCTTAACGTCGGGATCGAGAAACATAAGAAACGCGTCGCCAATAGAAAAGATAAGCGAAATACCATAAGAGATAGTCAAGCGATAAAGGAGATCAATTTCTATCGCCTGTTTATGTTGCTGTTTGTTGTAGGCATATGTAATACCGTATACATACATATGTGTCAACTAACCATTGGATAGGGGATGATCGAGTACAATTGCTGGCGTTAGATATTTAGTAAGGACAACTGGGGGACACGCTTCTTATCAGTAGCGTGTAACCAAAATAATATGTAAGCACCTAAGATACACATACATCTACATATGTGTATTAGGAATATGTACATATCTATATATATATATATATGTGTGTCTGTATATAAATGTACTGGACAAACTGCGTTTGTCTAGTTAGAGATAGGAATAATTTTAAGTTTAAGTTAAATAAAGGCTCTGCGCAATCGGAGCGTCAGTGTCCTTTTAATGTACAGTGATTACAGTGCGTTTTAATTTAACACAGATAATGATAAAAATTTTCTGAACATCCGTTCTAGAGACTTGTTCCACTAAACTATCTTTAGTTTATGTTTTTTCATAGTTCGTGCATCTCTACTAAATTTATTTTGAACAAATAACGTGTATTTTTCGATTTGACGTAAATAGGACATATTCATAAATTGATGAGTTCCAGAACTTTATTCATATCTTTGGCTTCAAACCGATTTAAAGTTACCTTTGAATAATTCATTGAAATCAACCAAAATTTACTGAAGGTCTGAAGTAAATGATACAATGGCTTAACACTTTGTGCAAGCGCTCCTTCCAGCATATTTATAGGGTCATATGGCCCATTGTGGAGTCTGATCGAGTTTTAGTGAGACTGTTTCGATTCCCTCGTCATTTCATATCCTGACTGTGTCAACTTCTATAAATTTAGTTTTAACAGGATATCACCCTGTTTCTTTTGAGTTTAAAACTTTTAACGTTAGACTTGACCGAACCCAAATTTTAAACATGTTTTTTAGTCATTTATTTAATCTAAGAGAGTTATATATATTATAACTCGATAAAGTTTAAGTTGTTATGAAACTTGCCGACTGGATAGTTATGTATGAAACTTTGTGCCGTGTTTCGTGACGAAGTGAAGACACACTTCACAACTGCCCGTGTGCATCTGGCTTGTCCCGGAGCTTCAGTGTGATATATGTAG
>NW_023462769.1:0-17208 GCF_013731165.1 Rhagoletis pomonella
AAAACATATATTTAATACTTGCGCCGGGTATTTAATGTTCGGCTCCGCCCGAACTTAGACTTTCTTACTTGTTACAAAATAATTTATGCAACCCCAGTTACACGGTTTTGCATTTTACCATTTATTTTAAAATTTTTTAATTTTAATTATTGTGTTTTAAAGGTATAGCATATTCTTAACAGAAACCATATAAATCCAAGTTTCAATATTTGTGCAAAATTAAAAAAGAAATCAACAAACTTTGTAAAAATTTCGAACTTTTTAATAAGATTCTTTAGAAACATTTTGAGTATGCAGTTTTCTAGCCCAATTTCAAGTACCATTGATTTTTAAGATTTTTTTTCGTCGAAGGTGTTGCTCATTTTCTCCATAAAACAAAAAAAATCGTCGAAAATGTTTTGTATGGAATAAAATGGCTAACATGGTCAAAAAAAAAATATTGCCAACAATCAGTTACTTTAAATTTGCCGTAAAATGGAATGGGCAAAAAAACTGCTTACTCAAAATATTTCTTAAAAATCGAATTAAAAAGTTCGAATTTTTTACGAAAGTTTGTAGATTTTTTAAAACGTTGCACATAGATTCAAGCTTGGATTTATATGGTTTTTGTTAAAGATTATACTTTATTTTTATAAACAAATAATGAAAATTAAATAATATTAACACAAATGGATTATGATTGGAGATTTAAAAAAAAAAAATTTTAATTTGTTTTCAAATTTCTCGTCTGAGGTATTGTATTTTAACCGAAATTTTTTTCCAGCTCTGGGGGGAGGGCGATCGCCCCCATCGCCCCTCCCCTGTATCCGCCACTGTATATAGGGTGATCCATCTAGACCTTTTTTTAATTTTAAATAAAACACTTAAAAGAGAACTGGATATCGGAATTTTTACATTGTCTAAAAATAATTATTATGGACAAAGACTTTTGACTTCACTTAACCCCAAATAAAAAAGTTCAGAGGGTCAATTCTCGTTCTGCGTTATTGCGAAGTGATAAAAATAACACTTTTACACCGCATTTATTCCGGTGTTAATTTTATACTTTTCACTTCACTTTACGATAACGCAGAACGGGAATTGACCCTCAGAGCTGTGATATCACACAATAACTTTCTGAAACCAAATGTTTCCGACATCACGAGCTTAAATTTCAGGCAACAAAAAGGCCGCTACAAAGGTGCGGTAGCGCTCGTTATTGACGGTTATGTTACGTCTGCGGCTAATATTTGAATCAAATTATTTTTAAAAAGTAAATGTCATAGAATGTTCATTCGGGTACTAATAAAGATTCCGACTTCCAAACTGAGAAAAGGGATTAGTTTCGACAACTAAAGATATTTAGTTCCCGAATTTCGACAATATGTATTTGGGAACTGTTACCAAGGATTGCGAACTATTACCATGGGTTGGTAATTATAAATAAATATATTAAAGCTTCTAATATTCATCTAGGTTGTACCAAATCGTTAATTTAGTTGAAGGGTTTGGTAAATACTAAGAAATATTTTTTTGAAGCATATTTCTACAAATTCCATTCAACTTAACGTATGGTTCATAAAAGGATGTCATTAAGCTCTTCTAATACAGATAAGCTTTCTTTCAACACATGGTTTAGTCATAGTTACCAAATCTTAGTTGAGGCAACCAAGATTTGGATTGAGAGCGGAACATATTCAATCTTGTGAGCCACCCCTAAATAATGCTGAGCGCTCTCTGAGCACATGTGTGTTTCACATACGAAGAGCGCCAGCTGAGCAATGCACACAGTTCCACTTAAGCTGATGCCACATAAAACTTTTGCTTCGCTTTACGTGACAGATTCGCTTTGACAGAGAAGATGAATTGTATGAAAATGCACAAAGCACGCCACATAGTTCGTTGAAGCTGCGGCGCGGAGCGAAAAGATGGCCAACTCCCATCTTTTTGCGCGCTTTGACAATCAAACGGTTTAATATTTATTTTGTTTCGTCCAAATTCGAGTTTTCATGTAGAAACATAAAACTTAATTACATTGCTGATATTTCTAAAGCAAAATATATAAAATCCACAGCAATTTTGACGAGTAAAAAAGCAGTACAAAATTGTTTTCTTTGCGTTCATTGTACCCTTTGCGTCTGGCGCTTCGCTGGCAAAGTTATAAATGTCACGCAAAGCTACAAAGTTTTATCTGGCATCAGCTTTATTGAATTGTTTGAATGCGCTAGTATGCCGACCATTGCATAAAAACGATTCAAGGAATGAGACTGTGTGCGTATACGGGTGAAACACGCGTGTGGTCACAGAGAGCTCAGTAGGCTACGGCATGTCGATCACTGCGCTAGGTAGAGAAAGAAAAGTGTGTGCTATGACATGCCCAGACTTTTTTGTCTCAGTTTCAGTTTTGCCATCGCCGCGAGTTGTTTCGGTGTGCGCATAGTTATTTAAAAATATAAAGTTTGATGCCAACCGGGGTTTCTCAGTGGATATATAATTGATGTGAATTATAATTTGAAAGTATCTATTTAGCCAAGGAAAAAGCAAAGCAGTATACTTAAACCAGCACTTCCAGCAGATATTAACCTGGGTTTTCGCACGACTGTTCCTGTTTCATCGTTTCTTTTTAGGAAATTGCTACCACCATATACATATGTATTATTTACACTAGTAACTATTTATGTAAATATGTTCACAAAATTAATTGAAAACTTGTATCAACCAAAGCATTGTTTATATTTGCTCAACAATGATTTTATTCAACTAACAATATTGTTCACTCAAGGTAGTAGTTTTGTAATTATTAACAAATATACATTTGTCCCACCTAGAAGTCGCAAGTAAATTGCAGACTTTCGTGAACTAGATATTTATTTCGCCATATCCAACTATGCCACTTGGTCACTATAACCAAATCTTGGTAATTATAACTAAACCTTTTTCCGAGTGCAGTTCTTTTATGTTTAGGGTATAGGTATTCCGGTTTTTGTGTCACAGTGTACTTATTATTTGAGCTGCATTTATTGCTCAGAAATCAAATTTAATTTCTTGAGTTGAGTTTGTTTAATTAAGGTTGATTTTTACTTTACAATGTAAGTATTAAAATAAAACTGTAATATTAACACTTATTTTCCGAATACAAAATGATATTGCAAAAACATACATATCCTCCACAAAAGAAAACAACTAAAAAGATAAACAAAACTCAGGAAATATTTTTTGTAGCTGAATTTTCTTTGGTATGTACTGAGGGGAAAAATCGTAAAATCCATGATACAGAAAAGAAGATAGTTCCAATAAACAACTTTTTGATTAAAAAGCAGATTTTTGACATTTGCTCAATTGTTAAAAATTCGAAGCGGCGTTAACCAATTTAAGTTTTTTGGTAGAGGGAATTTTATATCATAAATTTGGGATTGTGTAGAAAATTGTTTTGTTAACATTTACCCTTTAAAAGTAATTAAAAGCTTATCTTAAAAATGTTTAAATTTTGCATGAAATACGATAACCACTTCCCAAAGACTTTATTTGTAGCTTAATAAAATTTTAGTGAACATACCTACAGTGACTCAAACAAATGACCGCGTGTTTTTTTTTTTAATATTCGCTATATTTTTACAGCTAAATTTTGTTTTTTATTTTTATATAAAAATATCATCTAAGCTTTAACCAAAACCGTGTAAATCACAGTTTCACACTTTATACAAAATTTAGGAAAATTCAACAAATTTTATTCTGAAGTTTTAGTATGCAGTTTTATAGCCCATACAATTTTAGTCTAATGAAGTTCTAGTTTTCGATAATGGTTCCGTGCGCAAAAGTGGAAAACTTTTGACTGCCATTAACCTGGGAGTGGCCAGAAGCGATTCTTGTGCTTACGGTTCAAATCGCAGCTCACAACGTCCCGATATTTATATCCACGTATCCTCTGGGTAGCAACTAAACACCCATTTGGGAGCGAGCTAAAGTGAGACGGTGTAAAATTTCGCGTGCGCTGGGTTTGGGTCCCGCCACGTTAAAACCCCGCCCAATGAACGTATAAAGGACTATGATTTAAGGGTATGCACCTGGAATATCCGGACCCTTAATGGGGAAGGTGCCTCTGCCCTTCTGGTTGATGTCCTCGGGAAGACAAAGGCTGACATTAGGGCTTTTTAAATTATTCGAATAATTCTATTATTCGAATATTCGAACGTTCGAGCGGCAATTATTTGTACGATTGCTAATCGAATGCTACTATTCGAATAGTTGATTCCCTTCGATTATTCGAATAGTCGCAAAGCTACGATTATTCGAATACCTCATTAAAATCGAATATTCGATGGTTGTAATAAGCGTTATCAAACAAAAAAAACGTGAATTTATAACCTGCTCATTTATGTTATTGCTTAGTAACTACAATATTTTCTCAAAACAAACTTATGTGGTTCATTCCAAAGTGACGGGTGGGACATTTTAACTCGGTTTTGCTCAAACTTTTAGTAATGTCTCTTTAACCATTGAATTGGCGAGTTTCAAACAGTTAACACTTGAAGTCAGATATCCGTTTAATACGAAACTGATAAAGTATAAAACTTAATCACATAATTTACATAGAAAATTTTTCCAAGAGGGACGGGTAGGACAACGATGACATCCACTTCACTGAGTTATTAGATTGTTTACCAATTTGAGACAAACTATAACGTTCCGTGCGCAGAAGTGGAAAACTTTTGACTGCCATTCACCTGGGAGTGGCCAGAAGCGATTCTTGTGCGTACGGTTCAAATCGCAGCTCACAACGTCCGGATATTTATATCCACGTATCCTCTGGGTAGCAACCAAACACCCGTTTGGGAGCGAGCTAAAGTGAGAAGGCGTAAAACTTCGCGTGCGCTGGGTTTGGGTCCCGCTACGTTAAAACCCCGCCCAATGAAAAGAAAAAAACAGCCTCGGATGAGACCCCCTTTTTCTGATGACGACCACGGCAAACGTATAAAGGACTATGATTTAAGGGTATGCACCTGAAATATCCGGACCCTTAATGGGGAAGGTGCCTCTGCCCGGCTGGTTGATGTCCTCGGGAAGACAAAGGCTGGCATCACCGCCATCCAAGAAATGCGATGCGAACTACAGTTGCCACGTAAAGCAGCGCAAATTCGGTTGGATTCGTGGTAGGAGAGAGACTCCGTCGCCGAGTACTGGCGTTCACCCCGGTGGACGAACGTCTAGCCACAATCCGCATCAAAGCTGGATTCTCCAACATCTCGCACATCTGCGCCCATGCCCTGACGGAAGAGAAGGATGAGGCGTCCAAGGATCTCTTCTATGAGCGCTTAGAACGTACATATGAGCGCTGCCCCCGACACGATGTCAAAATCGTGCTTGTCGATTTTAAAGCCAAGGTGGGCAAGGAAGGGATCTTTGGCGCCACTGTCGGAAAATTCAGCCTCCACGACGAAACGTCCGATAACGGACAGAGGCTGATCGACTTCGCCGGGGCCCGAAAAATGGTAATATGTAGTACTAGGTTCCATCATAAGAACATCCACCAAGCTACATGGCTGCCTCCAGATCGAAAAACGAGAAACCAAATCGATCATGCTGTGATAGACGGAAGGCATGCTTCAAGCGTTTTGGACGTACGTACACTCCGAGGGCCAAACATCGACTCGGACCACTATCTTGTTGTAGCCAAGATACGCACCCGCCTCTGTGCAGCAAAAAATGTGCGCCCAACAATGCAAGGAAAGCTTGACGTCGAAAAGCTGCAATCACAACAAACGGCCAACTTATTCGCCACTCGACTCACACACCTGCTCTCTGAGAGCACTCTTCAACAATCCGAACCACATTCCCCGATCACTAAGTACCGCCGCCGAAGAAGTAGGTGGATTTCAGCGAGCCCGAAAGAACAACTGGTACGATGAAGAATGTCAAGAAGCCGCAGAGAAAAAAGATGCCGCCTACAGGGCAACTCTGCGATCGGGCGCAACGCGAGCCATGTGGGACCGTTATAGGGAACTGAAGAAGGAAGCGAGACGTATTTGTCGCAATAAGAAGAGAGAAGCCGAAATACGTGAGTGCGAAGAGCTTGAAATGCAAGCCGACAGGAAAAATGCCCGAAAATTTTACCAGAGGGTTAGGCAACTTACGGAAGGTTTCAAGACCAGGACGAACTCCTGTAGGAACAACAATGATGACCTAGTGACCGATATCCAGAATGTACGTAAATTATGGAGGGAACACTTTTCCACCCTACTGAATGGTAGCAGCGCTGAAATGAGTGGAGAAGACGAACCCGAGCCCCCAGTCGATAACGATGGAGTCGATGTTCCACCACCTGACTATGACGAGGTACGAATAGCGATAGCGCGCTTGAAAAACAACAAAGCTGCTGGAGCTGACAGCCTGCTAGCTGAGCTATTAAAGTACGGTGGCGGGGAGTTGATAAGGTGCATGCATAAACTAGCATGCCCGACGACTGGAATTTAAGTGTGCTCTGCCCAATCCACAAGAAAGGCGATCCCACAATTCGCGCCAACTATCGTCAGAATAGGGAAGGACATCTCCGAGCCATTTGATACCAGACGAGGTTTCAGGCGAGGTGACTCCCTCTCGTGTGATTTCTTTAATCTGATGTTGGAGAAGATAACAGGAGCCGCAGAACAGAACCGCTCAGGCACAATACTTTACAAGAGCGTACAATTGCTGGCGTATGCCGACGACATAGATATTAACGGTAAAAACAAGGGCTACGTCTGTTCTGCCTTCTCGGTATTGGATAGTGAAGCAAAGGGAATGGGTCTGGTGGTGAACGAGGATAAAACGAAGTATCTCCTGTCATCACACAAACAGTCAGAGCATACGCGTCTTGGGACCCACGTTACTGTTGACAGTTACAAGTTTGAAAAAGTAGACGACTTCGTTTATTTGGGAACGAGCATTGGGAGAATCACTCTTGCCAATAAGTGCTACTTTGGACTGAGTAGGCAATTGAGAAGTAAAGTCCTCTCTCGTTGTACAAAGATCATATTCTATAAGTCACTTATCACGCCTGTGCTGGTGTATGGCGCGGAGGCATTGACAATGAGAACAGCTGATGAAGCGGCTCTTGGAGTTTTCGAGATAACGATTCAGCGAAAGATTTACGGACCTTTACGCATTGGCGATGGCGAATACCGCAGACGAATTTTTTTTGGAGGCTACTTTTCAGATTTTTTAATATAACAAGCGCAATTTACAAAAACTTGCGTTGATATTTTGTTGCTGACGGTCTCCCGTGTTTTATTTCATAAGAAATTCATAGTTATATGAAAAAAAGGGCCAAAATCCGTCACCAACAAAAAAAAAATCTCAAAAATCAACGCGAAACTTGCACTTCATTATACTAAAATTATATGGGCTATAAAACTGCATACCCAAATTCCGAATAAAAAGTTGAAATTTTGATCAAAATTGGTTGAATTTTCCTAAAATTTGTATAAAGTTTGAAACTGTGATTTACACGGCTTAGACGATATTCTTATATAAAAAAAAAAAAAAAAAATTTACCTCGAAAAACATTACGAATATTTGACGAAAATAAACACGTGGCCATTTGTTTGAGTCACTGTATATGTAAGTTATTCATGGGCATCGCCAGGATCGAATTTAGGGGGGGGGGCCCGACATATAAAAAAATCCCCAGTCTCCGGCTAGCTCTCATCGAGTACACTTCTGCCTAAGACCGCTCTGAATACCGTGCTTTCTTTTGTTATCTTTCCTGCATACGAATTAACTCACAGTTTATTTTGCGCCTGTTTTCTCCTATCGTGTCTTTCTTGCAAATCAAAACTTGTATAGAAGTGTTGTGCTGTGAAAATGAAAGGCGGTCCCCCGCCTCTTTCGGGGAATCGCTTTAGGGAACTTGACGAAGTTACCCTAAGCAGCCCCTCTCGCAAACGTGAAAAAACAATTACCAATATTACTAGTGAAATATTCCCCCCCTTACCTGAAAGAAATGAAAATCAAAAAAGCCCAAAATTTGTCCTCATTAAATCTGCTGACGAAAAAAATCCACTTACTAGCTTCAGTGTTTTCGCAAAAAAAAGGCTTTGGATACAATTAGCACCGAAATTCAATCAGTAAGCATGTTACGTGACGGCAGTTTACTTGTTCTAGCAAACAACCAGAAAGTGGCAGATAAATTCCTTCACACAAAAAATTTTGGCGGACTGTGTTCAGTTGTGGTCACTTTACATGATAAGCTGAACTCCACCAAAGGCACTATCTATGATCGCAACTTAATTTCTACCCCGGACAACGAAATTTTAGAGGATCTTAAATCCCAGGGTGCCACAGGTATCTACAAATTTACAAAACCTATTGGCGGCGATAGAGTACCATCTGGTCTAATATTGCTTACTTTAAATTTATACCAACTCCCAAAAAGCATTGATATTGCCTGGTATAAAGTACCAGTTCGCGAATATTATCCATCCGCCATGCGCTGCAGGAATTGCCAACTTCTAGGGCATACTATTAAGTTTTGTAAGAGTAACCCAGCATGTGACACTTGTAATCTTCCTCCGCACCAACCACTTAAATGCACGCGTGAATTTTGCGCTAATTATTTCGAACCCCACCCTGCCTCATCTCCCTCTTGCCCAAAATTTCAACAGCAGAAAGAAATTCTGAAAATAAAAACACAAAAGAAATGCAGCATTGCTGATGCCAGACGTTTCTACAAACAAAGTAACCCAATACAAGTTAATAAAAACAAATCTTTCTCTTCAACTCTAAAATACACCAGCAATAACGGCGCCGATAGTAACAAAGAACACGCAAAAAGTCATATTGGAAACAATTCCGAAATCGCTAATATTTATTTTTATATTTTTTTTTTTATGTATGTTACCGCATAACTTTGGACCACGTCAACCGATTTCGATAATTCTTTTTGCATCGGAAAGGTAGTGTCTCAGAGGTGGTCCCATACCGATCAGTGGATCAATAGATATATATATATATATTTTTTTTTAATATGAGAGTTGAAGTCGGTTTTTTTTTGCTAAAAATTACTTGTTATTATCTATCGATGCCTGACATTCTTCAGTGGAATATATGAGGTTATCGTAAAAATTATGTTGATCTGGAAATGTTGATTAAAGAAATTGTTCCCAATATTATCTGTCTACAAGAGACTCACTGCAAATACGATGAATCACCTATTATACCCAAGACATACACGGGCTATTTTCACAACTTTATACATAATACCACAACGAAACAGGGCACGGCACTTTTTATTAAAAACTCCATACCACACATACTACTTAATATCACTTCTAGCATATCTCTCGTCGCTGTAGAATTACACCTAAAAACCAAATTTACTATCATATCTATGTATATAACACCTTCACAAACAATTGTAGTTGCATACTTTTTTAATATCGTTAGCCAAATAAATTGTCCTTCTCTTCTCCTTGGCGATTTGAATGGCTGGAGCCCACTATGGGGATCGCCACAATCTAACGTAAAAGGGAAGACTTTGTTTTCTCCTCAAATTTCTGTGTGCTAAATGACGGCTCCGCCACACATCATAGCACCCACAATACCTTCACACATGTCGATATAGGGCTTTTGCTCATCCCAACTTGCACCACAATGTTTTTGGAGAACAATTAATGATCTTCATAACCGCGATCACTTGCCCACCATCACCACGATCAATCTCGATACCGTAAGCTCTGTCCCAAGAACGTCGCATTATAATATCAAACGAGCCAACTGGTCCGATATCATCGAACACAAACAAAGAGGCTGCACAGATTAAAAAAATGTTTCATTTAGCCGCAAATCCCTCGATACCGAAAACTACGTACAATAAACGGGGAAGAATAACACCTTGGTTGTCCCCAGAACTGAAGAAATTGAGGGACGAAAAATCCCTTTCTTGGCGCTCCTATCAAAGGAACTGCACCATTAAAAACCTCATTGATTATAAAAGAAAAAATGCAATTTTTAACAAAGCCAGGAGGGCAGCAAAGAACGCTAGCTTATTAGAGTTTACAAAGAGTGTAAAACCCAACACTTCATCCTCTGAGAACTGGAGAATTATTCGTAAATTAGTAGGATCTCCTTCCTGTACCTCGATTAGTACCATACGAATAGGGAACAGCTGTCTTAACGAACCCTGCGTCGTCTCAGAAGCATTCGCTGAGACGTGGTCGTCAAATTCTCACGACTCAAACTTTTTACCTGAATTTCGAAACAATAAGAGAATCGGACTTAGTATTTTTCCTGAAAATTGCCGCTCTATCCCGGCTCACAAAATAGAGCCTCCTTTAACTATGAATGAATTTAACTCATGCTTGAAAACTTCCAATGGAAAAACCCCCGGTTTTGATAAAATATCTTATGATATGATTAAAAATGTCCCACCATCCTTTAAACACCGGATTCTAAATTTATACAATAATTCTTTATTCTTTATTCTTATTCTTTATTTAAAATTAGTACAATAAGACTTAGTCTTTTGAAGTACAACAGCAATATAAGTAACTAAACAGATTTAGAGGTAATATTAATACTATTAATGCTGGGAATAAAACAATAGATGTACAAACTAAAAATTATGGACTAGATAAAAACTTAAATATTAAGAAGGTTCATCAACTAGACGAGAAATATGTATGGAGGGAACTTTTAAAGTTGCTTTTGTTGAATTTGGTTTTAACGGCATGAGGAATAGAATTCCAAATACGAATAGCGTTAATGAAAAACAGTCTGGCAGAGTTTTTAAAGTTGTATGAGGGCAGAATTAAGTCAGAAGAACGTTCCGACTTTGGAAAAATAAGTTTGTCATACAGATAACGTGGGGTTCTCATATGTATAAGTTTATAGAGGAAAATGCAGTTCCTGGCTTTTAGGTAGTCTGAGATGTCACATCCCAGCAAAGAAGACCTCCAAGCGGATATATGGTCAAATTTCTGTAATCCATACACATACCGGGTAACATAATTAAATAGAACGTCAATTTTGTGAGCAGAATTAGAGTCAAGCTTACTATATACCAACTCAGAGTATGTAATTATCGGTAAGATTAATTGTAGGGCAAGTTTACGCCTAGTACTAACTGGAGTGAAAGATGCAGATTGCCTGAGGTATCTAAGGGTCCCATAAACTTTGTTTACAACAGAGTTAGTATGATCAATACAGCTAAGAGAGGAGTTGATGACAAATCCCAAGTTAGTAACTTTACTGACCAGCTTTAAAGAACAATTGTTTAAACTGAGAGCTGGAATGATATCATAATTAAATTTTCTCTTATGCACGGGTAAAACATATGATTTCTTTGGATTGAGGCAGAGTCCGTTTTGACTGGCCCAGCGGGAGATAGAGTCTATATCATTGTTTAAATTAGCAGCAACCGTATCTATGTCATCAAAGGAACCAGATAAATAAAGCTGAATATCATCAGCATACGCATGCATTGTTGCAAAGTTACACGTTAAGAAAATGTCATTTACAAAGATACTAAATAGCAAAGGACCTAAGATAGATCCTTGGGGAACACCACATTTCAAGGACTTAATCTGCGAGGTTACAGACCCAATTTTCACTCGTTGAGACCGGCAATTTAAGTAGCTCTTCATGAGCGATAAAGCTGATTCACCAAAACCGAAATAAAATACGGGAACTATCCCTCAAAGCTACAAAACCTCAACTATAATTCCGTTAAGGAAACCCAATAAACAGACTGATCTCATAGACTCCTATAGGTCTATATCGCTCCTTCCATGTCTAGGAAAACTTTTGGAAAAAATGATATCCAAACGAATATTATAAAATGTCAGAAACTTATAGCTCCTGCACAAGTTGCATTCCAACCAGGAATCGGTACAACCGACGCCCTCTTGTTCTTAGATCACCTGATTTGCAAAAATTTAGTTGCCAAAAACCACATCTCTATCCTTTCAGTAGACTTTGTCAAAGCAATTGACAAAATCGGGATTCATGTAGTACTACAGAAACTTTCCAAGTCGGGAATTGGTCCCAAAATTTTCAACTATGTGAAATCAATCTTCATTAATAGACAATTTAGAAGCAAAGTTAATCACGTGTTTTCAAAAGTACACCCCGTGTATAATGGAATCCCTCAAGGATCTCCCCTCTCCATTACTTTATTTATTATAGCGTTTGATGACCTTAGCCGAATTATTTACAACAACAAAAAGTTGCAACAATGCATTTACGCCGATGACCTTTACATCGTAGCAAAGCACCAAGATTCACAAGAAATACAACAACAACTATCTGATGCTCTCCACTTAATCGACAGCTGGTGCAATTCCTCTGGAGCCGTAATCTCACTGGACAAAACTAAACATCTTCACATTTGTAAGAAAAGAAGCTGTAATAGTCTAGTAATTAGTCATAAGAATGTAAATATCATAAATGTTGAACACCTTAAAATTCTGGGCCTGTTTTTTGACCATAGATATACCTTTAAGCAGCACTGTTTATATTTAAGAAAAAACTTATCCTTCCGACTCAACCTTGTCAAATACTTGTCCTCTCCTAAAACCAATATCCATCAACGTTCTCCTCAATTTCACCAAACAAACAATCCTTGCAAAGATTGACTATGGGCTACCGATTTACGGCAGCTGTGCCAAAAGTCACATTCGATGTATCCAAGCACCATACCACACGGCTATACGTTCGACTCGTAGGCGTTTCCTACAACACCTACGATAAACTTACAGGCCGAGAGCGGACTGGAGTCCATTCAGGACAGGATACGTATCGTCAACTGCAGGCTTATTCACAAACTTGCATGCCCCACATCTAATCTTCTGCATGACTTTGTGACTTCAACCAGAAACAGAACCACCAGAATGAAAAAGCCTTCAGCGATCTACAGACTAAATCTAATGGCATTAGAGGTTGGAATTGACACCAGTCGTAAACTTAACATTCGCGAATGCCACGCTCCTTGGCTATTGACTGAAAACACCACAACTCCAAACGCCTACGTCCAACATTACCTTGACACCGTACAAACCTTCAAAAATAAAGGCTGGCACCTCCTGTTTACTGATGGATCCAAAACCGATGTTTGCACATCATTTTCAGTAGTTGATGATAGGAGTAATACATTATCTCATGGAGCGGTAGCTGAACTATCAACTATTTTCGACGCTGAAGCTATAGCGATCCTATCCGCACTTATGATATGTCGGGCATCCAAGAAAAAATACATAATTTGTACCGACAGTAAGTCAGTTTTCCTTGCCTCGCAAAGCCTGAATAACAAAAATGAAATGATAATACAAATAAAGCAAGAGCTCATCGCCATGAAAAATAGAGTTAAAATCATGTGGGTCCCTGGACATACAAACATAGAAGGAAACTAGTGCGCTGACCGTGCAGCTAAATCGGCTCACAAACACCCTGTTCATACCTTTGCGCCATGTCACAGATCATTTCTGACCAAGTCCGCCCTCTGGAAGGTAAAAAGTGAAATGACAGCCGACTGGTCCAGATACAACCACCGATACAAGCAAGTCTATCCCAACAGAACACCCCTCAAACTTCCATGCAGTACAAACACTAAGGTAAACAAAATATACACTAGACCTCGCCTGGAGCACACCATCGCCACACACAGCTTTATACTCAATAGAGAATCGCAGCCCACTTGTCATTTCTGCAACAGCTCTCCACTCACTATCCAACATATCCTTCTCAACTGTCCCGGACTAACATCTACCTATAACAAGTTTTTCAATAGTGTTTCACCCTACGTCCTCCTGTCCAACCCTGCTGATAATCATGTAAATATAATATTAAATTTTTTTAAGGAACTAGACATCCAATTTTAAATTCCATAGGTCCTACTAAATACGTTTCTATTGTCATAAATTACCCATAATAATGTAATAATAGCCGATAGCCTACGTTGCTCGTGCTTTTACTTTATTTATTTTAAATTTTTATAATAAATAAATTATAATAATATTAATAATAAAAAAATCCCAAAATTTTCATCTTTACACATTCATACATGCGGGGGACGATATGTACCTGCCGATTTGTTTTACAAAAATTATTTAAAAAGCAGACGTCTCGGTTGCTCAGCAAAACGGTTAATCGTTTCTGCAATTATTTCACATTGATTCTCTAAAACAAATTTTCGATGTATTCTTAAAATGCGTAAACCTAAAGGTAAATTTTATAGGAAATTAAAGTAACAATTTATTAAAACTAGTAGTAACCCCCGAAATACGGGTGAGTACTAAGCTCAAAATTTATTTAAAGAACTTCGTGAAAGACAACAATTAATCTTGTATTGCTAGACACCTGATAACCCAGGATAATTTCTAAGTTCTTAAAAGACATTACTCTACTCTATGCTTCGTGGGCCATGAGAAAACGGTCATTTTAAGGTATAGTCCAACCTTTCACCATATCTGGTAATCTTAATCTGAAATGCAATAATCATTGAAAATTGGCGCCGTTTATAGTGAAAAGCATTTAATATCACACTTTCAAACTAAAGCTTTCTTAACCCTATAAGCCTAATCTATTTGGGAGTAACGTAAAGCCTTAACATACGCCGTAGAGGCTTATGCACTTAAAAGATAACCTGTGAGCTAAAATATACTTAGTCCTGCCTTATTTTTTAAAGAATATTGAAGTTGTGTGTTTGACTAATAATAAAACGTAGTTTTATTAATAAAAACTGTAACCACATTTATTTAAAACAACAAAATAATAAGTAAATTTTGTGTTAAAATTAAAAAAAGACCCATTCCGTATACGCCTCGCAGACGTAGATTTTATTTTTAGGGTTAACCCTTTCAGTACAAAAATTCAACCACTGGTTCTAAATAATTTTAAATATGTATACCGGCTAATTTTGGGTCGCTCATTTTAAAAATCACATACAAAAATGTGTAAAGTTTTGAGGGTTGCGGCCATTCAGGGCCCTTTTTAATGGTCAGTGATATCCTAGGTGTTTAAAAAAGAAAGGGATCTCAGCTATTTTTATTCTTTGCTTTCGTGAAATATATTTCAAAACTATGAATAATACGTAATAACTTTTCCGAATCTCAATTCCACGGAAATATGGTTAATATTTTTCAATATAATATATTACTTACGATCGACTTTTCTGCCGCTTTTTACTTTTTTGACAAACACGGTCAACTGCAACTGCAGCTTGCACTTTAGTTTGATATATAGCTCAATTCTGTGGCTGCAATTATATATAGATACTAAAGGCCTGAACTACAAAATAAGAAGTAAGTAATTATTCGTTTAGTCAGTGAACTGTGTCAGGATAAGACTTCGAGCTTTGTTTTCTTACGTTTTAAATTTTTTTGAATGTAAACAATATTTCTATCAGCTGTACGTCTAATTTGCAAGTTTCTGCAAATTTTCTGTTCGCGTACAATTTTGGATATTTTTCCCTTGTGAGATAACAGATGACATTTCGCCGGAATTTCGCTGTTGGACATTTTTTACTGGAGATTTTAAACGAACGTACCTATTGACTATCCAACATTTAACAGAATTGTTAAGAACGGATTTAACTGACCTAAAACCAGATTTTGAAAATCTTGCCAAAGGGATCTTTTGCCTTTCTGTTATATCTATCTTACGTACAATAGCATAATAATAAAATGAATGTTTCTCATTTCTAATAATAATTTTTGTTTTTCTTGTTCTTTTTTTGTGGCTCTTTGTAACATTTAGAACTTAGATGTGGCTTTTTTCGGCCTCGGCCTTACCCACCCCTGGTATATACATTTTTATACAAGGCAGGATTAAACAGGATTAAAAATATGCTGCAGAAACACAACAGTAAACAACAATAAAACAACAGCTGAGCTAAGAAGCAATGACATGCTATAACAGTATGTTTGAGATGGAATGACATGGCATAGCAATGCATGAAATTTTTGAAAATGACATTTTAATAGATACGCTGGGAAGAAGTTAAGAAAATGTTTAAATTTATATTTTGTTACCTACTTCACCGATTTGAAATCTGAAAACTATACCTTTCATGAGCATGAAATGGTATTATAACTTTGGTCCGATATTTGTAAGTACCAGAATAAGAAGAAATGTGTACTTATGTATGTGACCAGAACATCGAGCTGAGCCGACTTAGGCATACGGCAACCGAAGTTCAGTGCACAATGTAGCTAGCCAGGACTATTTACAACTATTACAAGATGATTGTTTCTGATATAAACCTTTCGTGTGAAATTAATACATAATTAGGTGGTTCACAAGGTGACGTAGGTGTCGCAAGTGTCGTACAGTCCAAACTTTGAGAGAATTCACCCTTCCTCTCCTGACCCCTGAGGACCAATTTTAAAATGGGGTAAAATTAGCATTTTGCCAGAAATTGTAAATTCGGGTTACGCCAACCACGGGATTTATGCGCAGAATACCTTTACACGTTGGAGGCCTGCGGCCACGCTTAGAAAAAACTACCCTAATCTGTCCAACTCCGGCTACCACAGTATTTTTTACAAAAAAGTGCATATTTCACATCGAGTTTATTAATCAATTACAGCCGCACTCAGGAACGTTCCTTAAATAAGCTCTAACGGGCCCTTAACTAATGATCGTTAATGTTTCCTCTCAGAGTTAAAAATTATGAAATAAAAAATTTAAGTATGGCCCCAGTTGCGGCCCTTCATTTTAGCGGCATCACTCACTTTTTCGTTCAGGTTGAAATCTATACATATAATAAAATTGTAACAGGTCGATGTCTGTACGTTATAGATATTAAAGAAAAATTTATGTGGGAGGTCTTTATTAGAGCACCAGAACCCAAATCAACCATTTTTAGAATTTTTGTCTGTCTGTCTGTCTGTATGTTTGTTCGCGCATCACTCGAAAATGAATGCATGGATTTGAATGCAGTTTTCACCGATGTATTGCTAGAGGTCTAAATTAAAATTTAGGAAGAAAAAAAATTAGAGAGTTGCCACCTGTTTGAAAATTGGAGTTTAAGTAAATTGATAAGAAAAAATGAATATTGCAATATGGGCGTCAAAAGAAAGAGAATGAAGAAGGCTTACAGCCAGAAATATTTTTTTAGAGTTGCCACCTGTTTGAAAATTTACATTTAATTTAATTTATAAGATAAATTGAATATTGCAATATGGGTATCAAACTGAAAGGGTTTAGGAAACTATATTGCCGAAAATATTTTTAGGGAGGGCTGCCACCTGTTTGAAA
>NW_023462770.1:0-17199 GCF_013731165.1 Rhagoletis pomonella
TGAAATGTGCTAGTCTTCCACGCGTATAGTGAAATGTGCTAGTCTTCCACGCGAGAATCTGAAATGTGCTACTTTTCGACGCGAATAATGAAATATGCTAGTCCTCGACGCGAACAGTGAAACGTGCTAGTCTTCCACGTTAATTTCAGATGTGCTACTCTCGTTGGGAGCGACGATATCGTCGTTTAAAGTACAAAACCGCGTATCGTCATTCTGCAAAACCTCGTAACTGACATTGGTTGCCAAAAATTGGATTTCGTCCTAAAATATACCAGCCAGAAATGCGATTGCTTTATAAAAAAGAGAATCATTTTGAAATATGAGTGTTTTTACTCTTTAGAAAATAATTTATTCAACCTCACATACGAGGTTTTGCATTTTGTTGATACGCGGTTTTGTACTTTAAACGACGATTTAATTTAAAATTTTTATTTTCGCTTTTTTTTTAAGTATGAAAACGTATCTGTGAAGTGCACAAAAAAAAAACGGGTATTTTTACAGCAACAAATTACGCAGCGGCAGTCAATTGTCACCTCCTAGGATAACTCCACGTTAAATGCGACAGTAGAAAGCATGGGTGGTAGATTTGCGAGGTACTGGTATTCGACTCCCGACAACTGGTGAATTCACTAGTTCTGTACTAGTACTTTCCGCTGCAGGGTATGTTTGTATGGATATATGTATGTACTTATGGACAGCAACGTTTTCATGTATGTACATTAGGGTGGTCCAAAAACAGTAAAGTCGGAATTGTAATGCTCTCATCCTCTAGGATTGTTCTATATCGAAAAAAGTAGACCCCTATTTTTTGTTTTGAAATCAAAAAATATTTAGAGGACGCTCAAAGCGCTCAAAGCTTTCCATGTATTTTTATATGGGGAAAATACATTTTTTCGTAGAAATGGTATAGAATTCTTGAAAGCTAATATTTTTCGATCGGAAAACTCTGGTTCTCTTCAGGAGGCTTTCAGTAATAATACTCAATTGTTTATTTAACCACTTTTTAATACTAACGATTTTTTATTGGTCGCCCCATTGCATTTTTCGGGATTTTTGTGGGTTTTGGCAGACCTATAAATTCTATTTGCAATTAGAAAATGGTTAAATAAACAATTGGGTATCATTATTGGGAATATTGTGCAGATAAAAAGAGTTTTATGGTAGAAAAATATGGACTTTTAACTATTCTATACCATTTGTATGAAAAGTTGTTTTTTGGGCGCTCTGAGCGACCTCTAAATAATTTTTGATGTTAAAATAAAAAAATAACGGTCTATTTTTTCAGTATAGAACAATCATAGGGTGTGAGAGCATAAAAATTCCGACTCTACTTTTTCACATGCATTTTTGGACCACCCTATTGTACATGCGTTTGAATGGTTGTACATATATTTGTATGTAGCCTGTAGTTCTGCTGGAGTTTTGCTGGAGACTGGTACTGGTTATTGATATGCTGAATTACCGGTACCCAATACTCGACACCGAATACTTCAGAAAGATTTCGGTACCCAATACTTCTTTTTCGGTACCCAATACCGATTCTACATGTACATAAACTAAATCTTCGCCATAATAAACATTTTAAGATAAGAATAGAAACTATTGCTATTTGATGTTTGATAAATGATATCGCCTAAAAAACAATGCGACGTATTCATAGTCAAAATAAAGCCGACACTACAGTTAGTTTAAGCTTCTTGAAAGTAAAAAAGCAGCACCGACTTTATTTTGACTATGAATATGATTCAAAATTAGTACGAATAAGACAATGCTTCCCAAAATTTAAACAATTTGTACTGAACAATGTGGGAACCACATATCAAAAATATTGCCGTCGCAAACCAAATTACCATTTTATCAGTCTCCACATTCGTACATCTAAAATTCAAGAAAAAATAACATCGTCCGATTAATCTAGAAAAAAATTGCAAATAAAGAAGAGTTTCTCTTTAAAAGCTCTATTAACCCTGCATTCGGCTTTTGATAGGCTAGGCTCCCCTGAAAAGCTTTTATTCTATGTCTTTGATCTATATGCGTTCTTATTGGAAGCCTAAACATTTCGATACCGAGTATTGAATGTATTGGATACTTTTCAAATCGGTACCGAATATCGATCAATACTTAAAAGTATCGACTCAGCACATCACTAGTACTGGTGATTGCATGCATTATCGATTGTTAGGCAATTCGCTAGCGACAGGTTATGCGACGCCCGTATTGAAAATATCACATACTAGCGATTCTGTGCATTACTGGTCATTAGGCAATGTACTAGCGATTAGTAGTCGCCACTTTTGCACCAGGTAATCGCTAGCGAAAGGACAAACCACGCGCACTGCTCGGTACGCTTCAATGACATTGTCATGATAAATTCGTTAGACACAGGAATTGGTGTCGCGATTTTGCTGACCCGCCAGTAGTGAGTACTGGTCTCCCGATATTAGCAATACCAATTCCTTTGTCTAACGAATTTAACATGGCAATGCCATTGAAGCGTACTGAGTGGTGCGCGTGGTTTTGTCCTTTCGCTAGCGATTACCTGGTACAAAAGTGGCGACTACTAATCGCTAGCGCATTGCCTAACGACCAGTAATGCACAAAATCGCTAGTATGTCATACTTTCAATACGGGCGTCGCAAAGCCTGTGGCGAGCGAATCGCCTAACAATCGGTAATGCATGGAATCACCAGTACCAGACACCAGCAAAACTCAGCAGAACTACAGTATATTTTGCTTTGCTGCCTTTATACTTACACTTAGGTGCAAAATTGAGTCAATAATAAAAAAAAAATCACAATCTATTCGTTTTTCGGTGGTTATTTGGAAAAATTGTAATTCATTTTTTTTGATATATATTAGAGTATAGATTAAAGCACTAGAATCCACAAATTTAATTTAATTAAATTTCGCTAACGGACATGCACTCCATAAATTTTTTAAAATTAACACATTGACTCAATTTTGCACCCATATAATTTATAAGAGATATTGGGCCGTATGCATAAAAACAAAGGAAATACTTTTTCTTAAAATTTCAGACCTTTTACTCGATTTTTTCAAATAAATTTAAGCAATTGCTAAGTTTTTATGCATACGGCACACTGTTACGCTGCAACTCGCTGCAACCGGTTTTACTCCGTCGAAGGGTCAGATTTTGTTATAAATTAGTAAGTAAGTTGGTTGTTTGCTATTAAAATACTATGAGATGCGTTTTGCAAAATAAAAATAAAAATATTACTCAAAAGGCTATGACTGGGCTTTCAAGCCGTGAAATAGCGAAAATAACGCATGTGAACCAATCGACTGTTAGCCGTATTATTAGAGGCACTACTGACATGCATACTGCAAAGAAACCGGTGGAAGGAAACCAAAAATATTCGAGGTAGAAGGCCAAAAAATGAGGCGTTTAATAGCGTCAGACAGAATTAGAGCGTTCCAGCACATCTACGATTTTCCGGTTTTGCAGGATTTAGTCCAAAGTCGTTCCCGTACGCCAAAAAGTGTGTATCTGGGAACACTCTCGTGAGAGTAACTGAGCAACTGTTCCCAGAATGAAGTTTCAAGATTTAGTCCGAAGTTTTTCTTCTGGCAAATTCATGAAAAGTGTCAAACGATAGGTAGAGTTGCATTTGTGTACAAAACCAGAACGCGGTGAAAGCAAATAACCTTACATTTGTTAAAAAATGGAATTAAGGGCGTGTGTGAATCGGTAACAAAGTTCTATGGGGAAACTGTTGAATAATATTTTTACTATGGTGAGAAAGTTTTGCAAACTGCTGTGTGAAATGAAATATTTATTGGCAACAGTAAATTTTTGATAACCGCAAATTTATGCGGAGTAAAATATTACAAATTGAAGTGAAATTAATATTTTTAGAAAACATCTGCCATCGTTGATTGCAATTCATCAATTTAAGCTTTTATTTAACGAAAAATTACGCACATCCACAATCCTTGCGATTGTCAGAATTTTCTATGCAATTGTCAATAATTTCACTAGCCTTATGAGCTATTCAAATTTTATTCACCTCATAGTTTTCAAAAATTTACTCGCACGCTCTAAATAATGAAATATTTAAATATATATTCAATTATTATTAATTATATAGATTTTAATAGTTATTTAGTGATCTTTCAGCCAAATCGGTCTTGTACTAATGACAAGTAAACACACCAAATGACGTTTTTGCTGGAAAAAGTGCTTTTTGCGTTCCCATACACTTCTGCATCTGTTCTCCTGTTACTCTCGCTAGAGAGAGTAAAATTGTAGTTTGACATTTCCACAGGTTTTAGTCCGAAAAGTACTGGCACAAACTAAATATCTATCGCTAAGGAAACGTAAAATCGCCTCATGCGAACACCGTACGATTGTCAAAAATCTTGCGTTTGTTGTACATTTGATCATGTTTGTCATTGTGCGTAAAAGTTTCTAGAGTAGTTTTTGTGCTTCCGCTATCACCTTGTTTGAATTCGTCCTTCGTTGACATGTTCGTCCCGGTGTTTCTTAAAGAAAGCTATAAAAGTAGCGACCGTTGGTTAAACTTGGCGATGTTTTGCTCTAGATTGCACCGTTTTTGGGCCTGTTGAATGAATTTGTGTCTTGGTTGTATGAAAGATAAAAAAATTTAGATTTTCTGGCAAGTTGTACAACTCGTCACTATATTAATGGCCATATTGTACAAACTCATTCTATTTCGCGTTTATTTTGTTCATTAAATAACCCAAATGGATAACTCAGCCGAAATATGTACGTGCTTTCGTTGAATTTTATAAATGGAAGCCGAAACTATGAAATTATAAAAATGAGATTTTACAAAGAGACTGCTCGCAAAATTGCAATCTTTGTGGCCAAATCGCCCAACTTGATTGAGGATCGATCTGAACCAAGGCCGCAACATTTGCACTACGTTAAAATGAAGTGTTTGTGGTAATTCATTCTGTCATTTACTACCATTGACATACAGTCTGAGTAGAAACTCAGCGGATGACACCATTTCATGATTTCAATTATACGCGAAGTGGAGTTTATGCATTGAGTTTTTACTCAGATCCATGAAATGATTTCGTAATTTGACTACGCATAAACGTGATAATTGTGCATATAATTTACAAGGTAATTTTATGTTTTTATACTCTTGCTACCACATGAATATATGAATTCGTGATCAGAATATATGAATTCGCCTTGGAAGATAGAAAGCGAGTAAGAAGAAATGCCGAACAAAGGAATTTGTATTCTTTCAACTTTGCATTTTGCAAACCAAAGTGCGTACGTTACTTAAGACTGGTTTTCACTATGTCATATTTTGACGCCATAATTTGGCGACATATTCTGGCACGACCTAATCTCCTTTATCCATACCTTCACCCATGATATTATGGGCTAAAAACTGACAGATTAGCCGATTTCGCAGCGCATGTACACGACTAAAGACCTATTCTTATCCAAATCAATAGATAAACCGATTTTTGAACCATTTCAACCATGAACAAATGCCACTGAATTTGACATCGTGAAAACCAGACCTTAGTGCCTTGTTTATATTGCACGGAGAGAATCGTAACAAATGGCGGTGAATGCGTAAGGATCTATTGATTGCATTATAAACATTTGAATTTATTCGTTAAACATACAATAGATAATTATGTGACAGTTCACTCCGTTCCGTTAAAGCATACACAGACGGCAGCGTTGATCCGGATCAACTCGTTAATTCGGAATTATCTCGGTAATTAACTTCAGTTGATCCGGATTACGTCCTAGAGTTAATTCCCAAACCTAACTCGGATCAAGGGAATTTTCGATGACAACACTGACCAAAACTCGGAGAGCGTAGAATACAGGGAAAATGCAAAATTTGTATGGACATATACCTTTTCATCGGTAATGCAGTCACTAATACTAATTCAAATAGGAATCCAATTTAAAATGAATAAAAAGTTATTTCGGTGACTGCGTTACCGACGACAGGGTGGATGTCTGTGCTAGTTTTGAAGTTTATTTGTGTTCTACGCTAACTGAGCAAATAAAGCAACCGATTCCTTCATCCGCGGTAGCCGAGTGGTTTGTTCACATAACGGTTGTTTGTAACAGCCAAAACGAATCGGGATAGATATAGACAAATGTATACATAAATGATCAGGATGAAAAAAGAAATCGATTAAGCCATGTCTGTCTGTCCGTCCGTCTGTCCGTCTGTCCGTCAGTCCGTCCGTCCGTGTACACGATAACTCGAGAAAAAATTGAGATATCTCAACGAAATTTGGTATGTAGGTTTCCCTTAATCCAAGGTAGGTTGGTATTGAAAATGGGCGAAATCGGACTATAACCACGCCCACTTCCCATATAACGGTAATTTCCAGAAATGCGAAAACTGCGATATTTTAGTAACTACTGAAGATAATTTACTCAAAATTGATATTTACAATAATTTTTAGACGAAAAATAAGAATATTATAAATTTTTGGAAAATGGGTATATCTTGGTAACCGCTGCACCAATTTCTTCCAAACTTGGCACAGTTGTTGGCCTTCGCACAACATACCAAACGGCCGAAAATTTTTGAAATCGCTCAATAACCACGCCTACTTCCCATATAACGGTAATTTTCATAAATACGAAAACTGCGATATTTTAGTAACTACTGGAGATTATTCACTCAAAATTGATATTTACAACAATTTTTAGACGAAAAATAAGAATATTATAAATTTTTGGAAAATGGGCGTAGCCACGCCCACTTATGGTTACATGTGTATATCTTGGTAACCGCTGCACCAATTTCTTCCAAACTTGGCACAGTTGTTGGCCCTGGTACAGCATACCAAACGGTCGAAAATTTTTAAAATCTCTCAATAACCACGCCTACTTCCCATATAACGGTAATTTTCAGAAATACGAAAACTGCGATATTTTAGTAACTACTGGAGATTATTCACTCAAAATTGATATTTACAATAATTTTTAGACGAAAAATAAGAATATTATAAATTTTTGGAAAATGGGCGTAGCCACGCCTACTTATGGTTACATGTGTATATCTTGGTAACCGCTGCACCAATTTCTTCCAAACTTGGCACAGTTGTTGGCCTTGGTACAGCATAAAAAATCGCCGAAACTTTTTAAAATCGGACAATAAACACGCCCACATCCCATATAACGGTAATTTAGAGAAATACAAAATCTTCGATAAATCAGTAAATATTGAAGCTAATTTATTCAAAATTGATGCTTGCAACAATTCTTTACCAAGAAATACGTTTATGGTAAAATTTTGGAAAATGGGCGTGGCGTATGTAAATCGGTAAACGTTCTACCAATTTGTACCAAACTCGGTGTGGGTATTGTGCTTGCCACATATAAGCAAAACGTTGAAAATTATTGAAATCGGACTAAAATGACGGCCGCTTTTCATATAACGGTAAATTTCAGAAATGCTTGAAACTGCAATATTTCGAAATTGAAAGACGCTAATTTACTCAAAATTGATACACCCCGGCTTACCATCTAGCGGTAGATTTCAGAAAGGTGAAAAAACATATATTTAATACTTGCGCCGGGTATTTAATGTTCGGCTCCGCCCGAACTTAGACTTTCTTACTTGTTTTTATTTTATTTTCGTTTGTTTTATTTTATATCACATTTTTATACCCGAGCGCACTTGTGCACAAGGGTATATTAATTTTGTTCACATAACGGTTGTTTGTAACAGCCAAAACGAATCGAGATAGATATAGACAAATGTATACATATATGCTCAGAATGAATAGAGAAATCGATTAAGCCATGTCTGTCTGTCCGTCCGTCTGTCCGTCTGTCCGTCCGTCCGTGTACACGATAACTCGAGCAAAAATGGAGATATCTCAACGAAATTTGGTATGTAGGTTTCCCTTAATCCAAGGTAGGTTGGTATTGAAAACGGGCGAAATCGGACTTTACCCACGCCCACTTCCCATATAACGGTAATTTCCAGAAATACGAAAACTGCGATATTTTAGTAACTACTGAAGATAATTCACTCAAAATTGATATTTACAATAAGTTTTAGACGAAAAATAAGAATATTATAAATTTTTGGAAAATGGGCGTAGCCACGCCCACTTATGGTTACATGTGTATACCTTGGTAACCGCTGCACCAATTTCTTCCAAGCTTGGCACAGTTGTTGGCCTTCGCATAACATACCAAATGGCCGAAAATTTTTAAAATCGCTCAATAACCACGCCTACTTCCCATATAACGGTAATTTTCAGAAATATCCAAGAAATATCCTTAATCCAAGGTAGGTTGGTATTGAAAATGGGCGAAATCCGACAGTAACCACGCCCACATCCCATATAACGGTAATTTAGAGAAATACAAAATCTTCGATAAATCAGTAACTATTAACGCTAATTTATTCAAAATTGATACTTGCAACACTTCTTTACCAAGAAATATGTTTATGGTAAAATTTTGGAAAATGGGCGTGGCACCGCCCACTTATGATAACATATACGTATATCGGTAACCGTTCTACCAATTTGTACCAAACTCGGTACGGTTATTGTGCTTGCCACATAAAAGACAATTGTTAAAAATTATTGAAATCGGGCTTAAATTACGGCCGGTTTTCATATAACGGTAAATTTCAGAAATGCTTGAAACTGCAATATTTCGAAATTTAAGGACGCTACTCAAAATTGGTACACCCCGGTTTACCATCTAGCGGTAGCTTTCGGAAAGGTGAAAAAACATATATTTAATACTTGCGCCGGGTATTTAATGTTCGGCTCCGCCCGAACTTAGACTTTCTTACTTGTTTATGTTAGTATTAGTTAATTTGAATTCTTGGAGTTTATTTTACTAAAAAAGTCAAAAACAACTAGCTAAAAACAACTTAAAAAAATATAGAAGTTAAAATTCGATCAATAAAAAAAATTAAATGAATATTATACTGGCCGTGGGATTCGAGCCTGCGACCTCGCGGCTCGTTAATCCGCATTACTGCCGTCAGTCAAGGCACAATTTTGGTCAGATCAATTGCGGCGTTAATCCGGATCAACGTAGTCGTCTGTCTATTATCCCGTGTATACGTTGCTTGAAAACGGTTTCAACGCAAGCGTTTTATTTGAAACCACATTTATAAACAGAGTTTTAATGCGCATTCGAAAAATGTATCGCATTCACTCGAACCGACTTTTCGAAGCGTTGTGAAAACATTAATGCGATTTGAAAAAGTGTACAAACACTTCTTGACTAGTTTAATTCGCTTCAGTAAAAGAAAACAGCTGTTTCCATCATTACATAGTGTAGACAGGTGCTAAACATTACTTTTTATTTTATGATATTGTAGAGTAAATATATAACGTACATACTATAAGGAAACATTTCATATGCTCACTCTAATTGATATTACGCATATATTGTACACAGTTTATTTACTTTGAGATACGTTATCACAGCGCACGGCAGTGCGCGCGAGTGAAGAAACCAGCCACAGTAGCATGCTGAAATGACTCGCTTATATATACACGAGATTTGGAAGTTTTTATCCAGACGTCCAATGTTTGAGATATCATTGGAAAGGTCTTGCAGAGTGTGTCCAGAAAATGTATTCAAGCTTCATAAACGATTAACCGTATTCTTAAAAATTAGGCTAAAGTGTTGCGAAACAAAAAAAGGTTTTTTTGCTTTTGCCGGCTGAAGGGGACATGTGGGTACACCTAACATATTTAGTGTTATTCTATTGGCCAATACCTTTCAAACGATACCTCATATATTGAGTTCCGGCTATTAGTTGGAAAGATATAGAGCTAAACGTGTTTTGGTTCGTGTCTCCACTGCGAGATGCTTTGGTATGTATGTGGCGTCTGTACGTACCTTCATACAATTTTGTTCAAACTTTCAGGAATTAAAGTACAATAAAAACTAAGAAGGTTTTGTTCCAGGATGTGTGGGCGTGGCTGCTGCCTGAAATTCGAAAAAAGGCAATTTTATAAACTACCACTGAGGCCGCACTACTCAATCCATGTCATTGGTGTGGATATCAGTAGAAGGGTCTTCAAACAAGCTATCTAACGCTATCTTTTGTGTTTATAAAATATTAATATGTCATAACGTTATCACCTGAAAACTAAGAATCGGGCTGCTGAAAATGTACATTTCGGGCATTTTCTCAAAAACTGGTTAGTCGATTTTATTCTAAGTTTCCACAAGTCTAGCGCAAAACCTTAGCTTTAATCTGATATATAGCTTATATCTAGAGAAACTCTTGTTGTGGAGATATTGTGAATGTGATTCAAATTGAAAACATGTCGCTTCAAAAAGGCTCAAATGGTTAAAAATTAACATATCCGTCTAACTTGGTTACTTTAAGATATAAAAATGACATACCCAGTTCCCCGAAAAATTCGCCCATTCCTCGATTGCCCCTTAAACCGAAATTCCCTGCAAATCGGGGAATTACCCGCGAGTTTACAAGTTGAAGGATGTAGCTGTGCTAATCACTTCGTACATGTTTTGGAAATCACAATTTGTGTGTATCTTTCAGTCACATGCCGAAATTGTAACATTTTTCCCCATTTTAATTGCAGGTATGTATACAGTATTTAACTGTGCTACATGAGTTTATCACCCGAACTTAACCAAGGACGCGTATAATATTATTACCTACAGTTGTACATAAATATGTATGTATAAATGCATTTAGTTCACCCAATGTGCCGCTACTACTTACATACATATGTATGTATAAATTGCCACTGAGCAAAACTACTTGAGAAAAAAGCATTAGTTTAATAGCACGAGTGCAACACCGTACACGTGATAGAAGCAAAACATATCAAAAAAGCACATGTGTGCGCACCACACCCGGTAGAAATCTTAACAAAAATAAACTACGAGACTATCAGACGAATGCAGTTGGTTATTGTATCCAAAGTTGGTACCAAGTTGATAAGTTTTTAACAATTCTCATATTTTGTTTTTCGAATACAAAGGATATGATCCTCCTTTTTCGCTTTATTCCGAATTCGAAAAGTTATGTTTTTCAATGGACACATCGATTTGAATACATAATTTAGATTTAGATAATATTTTTAGCATTTTATTTGAGAAAAATAAAACATTTAGTTTATTGTTTGTATTTTCTTCGATTTTAAATTTGCTACCCCAAAATAATTGATATCAAATAAAATATCTCCTTGAGGTAAAATTTTCGAGTGACGAAAGCTGAACTAGAAACACAAAATTTATGATATCGATTTCGTGACGAAAATTATACGCATTTTTTAACTGCCTTTGAAACGTACGGAAAATCTTTTTTTACCGTACTCCGTTTACTGCTAGAAACACAAAACAAAAAATAGAACTTTTGCAACGATTCGTATGAATAAAAAAGATTTTTCCTACGTTTCCACGGCAGTTAAAAAATTCGTATAATTTTCGTCACGAAATTGATATGATACATTTTGGGTTTCTAGTTCAGCTTTCGTCACTCGAAAATATTACCTCAAAGGGGTGTTTTATTTGATAATATATACACGTTAGTTATTATCAAATCACGTTATGTTCTGTTTCGATAATTTCATTATTGCGCTAAATGCCACCGGTCATCGTATCAAATGTCATGTAATGCGTAATCGCATTGCACTGAGGTGAAAAATATTAAAATCAAATAGAAAAGTAATTGATCTTACTATAAACGTCAATGAAAGTACTGTATATTGGTAAATAGTCAATTGAATTACGCGCATATCACAGCGCACGGCAGTGCGCGCGAGTGACGAAAGCATCCACAGTAGCATGCTGAAATGACTCGCGTATATAAACACGAGATTTGAAGTTTTTATCCAGACATCCAATCGACATGTTTTATATATAGTTGGAAAGGTCTTGCAGAGTGTGTCCAAAAAATGTATTCAAGCTTCATAAGCGATTAACCGGATTCTTAAAAAGTGTTGCGAAACAAAACACGTCTCTTTGCTTTTGCCGGTTTAAGGGGGCATGTGGGCACACCCATCATATTTAATGTTATTCTAAGGGCCAATACCTTTCAAACGATACCTTACATATTAAGTTCCGGCCACCAGTTGGAAAGATATAGAGGTAAATGTGTTTTGGTTCGTGTCTCCACTACGAGATGCTTTGGTATGTATGTGGCGTCTGTACGTACCATCATTTAATTTTTTCAAACTTTCAGGAATTAAAGTACAAAAAAAATAAGAAGGTTTTGTTCCAGGATGGTTTGATTCGTATGCCTTTGTGGGCGTGGCTGCTGCCTGAAATTCGAAAAAATGCAATTTTTCAAATTACCATTGAGGCCGCACTACTCAGTCGATGTCATTGACGTGGATATCAGTAGAAGGGTCTTCAAACAAGCTATCTAACGCTGTCTTTTGTGTTTATGAAATATAAAAATGTTAAAACGTTATCGCCTGAAAACTAAAAATCGGGCTGCTGAAGATATATATTTCGAGAATTTTCTCAAAAACTGGTCAGTCGATTTTATTCTAAGTTTCCCCAAGTCTAGCCGAAAACCTTAGCTTTCATCTGGTATATAGCTTATATCTGGGAAAACTCTTTTTGTGGAGATATTACGATTCAAATTGAAAAAATGTGGCTCCAAAAAGGTTCAAATGTTTAAAAATTAAAATACTCGTCTGATTTGGTTACTTTAAGGTATAAAAATAACATACTCAGTGCCCCGAAAAAAGTTCCCATTCCCCGATTGCCACTCAAATTGAAATTCTCTGCAAATCGGGAAATTTCCCGCGAGTTGACAAGTTGAAGGATGCAGCTGTGCTAATCACTTCGTACATATCTTGTAAACCACAATTTGTGTGTATTTTAAATTTTTTTTCAGTCACATGCCGAAATTGTATCATTTTTCCCCATTTTAATTGCAGGTATGTACACAGCATTTAACTATGGTACATGGGTTTATCACCCACACCTACCTAGGAAGACGCGTACAATATTACCTACAGTTGTACATAAATATGTATGTATGAATGCATTTAGTTCAATAATGTGCCGCTACTACTTACTAAATTGCCACACGGTCAAAAATTTGAGTTTAATTTTTAAACCGCGCTGGGACTACTTTTTTAATTGAAGTGAAACTTCTTAGGCGGCGGTATCGCAAAAATGGAGAGTGAAATTTTTAAAACTGAAAACGTTACATGAGGGAGAAGGAAGATATAGGTAGTATAGGGAAGGGGAAAAAAGAAATAAAGCGACGGGTATGTATGTTTGAATGCACGTATGTATGTATACATATATATGTATGTATGCACGAAGTCATTACGCATTTCAGCTCTGCCGCTACCAAGAAATATATCTATAAATGATGCAAGCGTGCTTCGCGTAACTAATCCATTCGTACATATGTACATATGTTTGTATGGATATATTTATGATGAAGCAAACGGTCTTCGTTGATGTTCTGATGGGCATATGTATGTACTTATGGACACCAATGTTTTCATGTATGTACATACATATGTTTGAATGGTTGTATATATGTTTGTGTATGTATATATGTTTGTGTACATGGATAAATGCACATATGTAGTACAAACGAAAACAAATCTAATAAGCTGCTCGTTGATATAAATGCGAACTGTACTGATTGTCAAAAATGATGTGTTTGTTGTACATTTGTTCATGTTTGTCATTGTGCCTGTAATTTTCTAAACTAGATTTGTGCTCTCGCTATCTCCTTGTATTAACTCGTCCTTCGTTGGTACACTCTGATGAACATAAGTGAGAACGATAGCAAGGCCAACTTATATAAGGCAGTGTTACAGGAGCAGTTGAAATTTTCGACCGATGTTTCTTAAAGAAAGCCATAAATATAGCGACCGTTGGTTCAACTTGGTGTTTTTTGCTCTAGATTGCACCATTTGTGGGCCTGTTGAAAGAATTTATGTTTTGGTTGTATGAGAGATCAAAAAATTTGGATTTTCTGGCAAGTTGTTCAACTTATCGCTACATTAATGGCCATGTTGTACAAACTCTAAATAGCCGAAAATGGATAACTCAGCCGAAATAGGTACGTTCTTTCGTTGAATTTTTTAAATGTAAGCCGAAACTATGAAATTGTAAAAATGAGATTTTACAATGAGACTGCTCGCAAAATTGCAATGTTTGTGGGCAAAACGTCCAACTTGATTCAGGATTGATTTGAACCAACGTTTTCGGCTTGCATTATGTCAAAAGGATGTGTTTGTTGTAATTCATTCTGTCATTTACTACCATTATGTGTAGGCCAATTTATGAAATAATTGCATGCGTTTGAGTAGAAACTGAATGAATGAACACCATTTCATGATTTCAATTAACGCGAAATAGAGTTTATGCACTTAGTTTTTACTCAGATCGATGAAATGATTTCGTGAATTGGACTACGCATACATGTGATACTTATGCTTTTAATTTATAAGGTAATTTTATGTTTTTATACTCTTGCTACCACATGAATATATGAATTCGTGATAAGAATATGTGAATTCGTAAGGATCTATTGATTGCATTATAAACATTTTCATTTAAAAACATACAATTACTTCCATTAGAACCCGGTCCTATGGATGCTAGAAGCGCAAATTCATATAAGGTGTTGTTACCGGAAAATGAATAAATAAATTATATGTATATCAGAAAATTAATAAGATGAAATGAAATTTTCTAACCAAACCTATGTATGTAAGTCAATCGCCTAATGGTTTGCCGAACCGCAAACATATGTTTACACATCCAATTTCGTGAGTAGGTACCAGATCCTCTTTTTTAAGAAGTTTCACTTCTATCATGTGTGCGGTGTTACACACGCATTTTTTTTTTGTATAGTCTACTTTTGGGGTATTCCACCGTCACGAGTGGGACAATTGTACAGCAAAATGTTCACTCTTTTTCTAAATATGTTCTTAAAATACGCAGCTGAAATATATTTTGATATAAACAAACGTAGTCCACTTATTGATGAGTAAGTAGGAAGTGAAAAATTACGTATATTTTATTTTATTTCGGAAAATACTGAGTCATTACCTCTGTCACGGGCTGGACAAAAAAAAGACACTGGATTTTAGTATCTGAATTTTTATCAGAAAGTCTGCGAACTTATTTCACATTTTTATTTAAACAAGGTATTTTATTACACAGAAAGGACTGAGAAGAAATACAGTAACCAAATTTACAACAAAAAATAGTGTTTTATCATTTAAAAAGTTGAATTTATGATGTCACGGGCGGGACAACGTTTGTCACGGGTGGGACTCGTACGACTTCTTTTATGAAACGGAGGTTTCCACATGATACAAATAAAAGCGCTTAGTCATTATTGATGAGAGAGGCCAAGGGTTCATCTGTCTCGGAATATACATCAGCAACGCTTGTCTTGAAAGCTCTGCATTTTATTGGTTTTGATTTAAAAGTAAGGCGTTGTATTAGGTATTCCTGGTTGACACTTGTGAAGTAGTGGTGTGATTGGACTTTTGGAATGCCAATTGCAAAGTGCCACCTACTTTCAAGCATTGCTTTATTCTCACTGATTTCAGATTCTGATAGTTCAATCACATTAATATTTCTCACTACATTTTAAACTGATGATACGAAATCTTTGGCATTATTGATGTGTAACTTCCTCTGCTTAATTTGCATCCACACTGCCCTTTTAACCACAGCTCCTACCCCATCTACAGCCCCTTTGCCATGGGAAGTTGCAAAGAAGTACCACTCTCCATAAACCCCGAAATCTCGGGGCATGTAGCATAGATTTGAAATGGTGAACTTGTTTTTAAATTGTGAAGCTGTACCATCAGAAAAAATTTTGATGGTTTGCAGTTCCGGAAATTGATCTTTAAGCATTAGTATAACTTTTTTTAGGCATGCAAAAACGGTGTGCTTATCGTGGCGTAGAACATCACTTACGATCGCAAATGAGCTTATTTTCTCGTCAGTTAACCAAGCACATCCTGTAAATACGGTAAGTTGATTGTGTTTCCAATGTGCAGACTGAATTTCATCTTGCGAGAGTATGGTGTAGTTCTCAGCAAAATCAATTTGCAAAATTGCTACATCAGCTGGTATACTACGCTTCGCTTCTAAAAAGGCATTATATTGTACTCTCTTTACGTATACATGGGTCTTAAATCGTTGAAGTTGCTGCTGCAATTTTTCCATAGCTTCTCCAATGGTACCCGCAATTGTAATTACATTGGGTCTCCCTTCTACATCAGACCACTGCTTCCACCTACAAGATTGGTACAAGGTATCGTTATCAGGCAATAGAGTTTTCAAATCACTGACACATTCAGCACAATTTCCAAGCATACATTGTCCGCTATTGACGTCACAAGAAATTTCGTTTAGAAGACCGCCACCTGTTTTAGGGAACCCTGGTAATTTGGCGGCTATACTTTCAACTAAGTAGTTAAAATTGGCGTGGTATTTGCATACACAGACATTATGGGGCATTTGGCTAGTTAATAAGACGTAGGAGGGGCGAAGCTCATAAAATTTTGAAATTCGTATACTCATTTCAGGATTATCGCTAGTGAAGAGAGAATAAGCTTCTCTTACAGTGAAATTCATATATCGCTTTTAATATAAAGTCTTTTCTCCCGTTTCTTTATTTTTAATAGATTTAACGTCCTTAACACCCGGTGACTGGCGACTGATATCATCACGCAGATAAAAGTTGACGACATTTTCTTTATCCTTTTCAGATAAGGCATTTTTCATATCTCTGTTCTTGTTGGTTGGGGAAACTAAATTAACATCATTCCCTAAATTCTCCAAAACTAGTTTGCGTATAACGGCCAATTTCTTGCTTGGACTAGACGGTAGGATTCGTTTTACTTTACATACTGCTTTGCCTAGCGTCTGCGCACAATTGTATGACCCTAATGATGGCGACGGTCGGGTAACAGCGGTCGTCCCTCGGCAGGCAATGGCAAACCCCCGAGTGTATTTCTGCCATGAAAAACAGCTTCTCATAAAAATACAATCGCCGTTCGGAGTCGGCGTAAAACTGTAGGTCCCTCCGCTTTGTGTGACAACATCAAGACGCACGCCACAAATCGGAGGAGAAGCTCGGCCAAACACTAACATATGTGTAAGCGCCAATCTATTATTATTATTATTAATGATGGCGACGGTGGCGAAAGTTCATCATCCAATGCTTGTGTAAGAGTTTTTGTTCTTGCTCTATAGTT
>NW_023462771.1:0-17199 GCF_013731165.1 Rhagoletis pomonella
ACAGTTAAATTGGAAACCATCAAATCAATTACGCGTATTGTGCAAACGAAATGTTACAAGAAACGAAGCCATCTGGTGGCGAAACGGAGTTCGCCGGGTTTGCTAGTATTTATATATTTAATATTATGAACCCGAAAGTGAGTTTGTTTGTTTGCTACGCTTTCACGCTTTAACTATTCAACCGATCATCATGAAATTTTGTACACTGCTGTTATTTAGCCCAACTTAAAATATAGGATACATTTAATCTCGATTAGGCTCGAGGGCGTGGCACTTCCCATACAAACGGAATTTTTCATACTGCATTTCGCAGGAAATATTTTTAGTAGATTACTGGAACTTGGTATGGAGATATATAAAATCATTGTCTACCGATGGATGAGGGCTGCCACCTTTTAAAAAAAATCGAGGTCAACTTCAATTAAGGGAGTTATATATTTGAAAATTATATTAAAAAAATGGATGTCAAGAGGCTTAAAAAAGCTGTAGTTTAATATATTGTGAAAAGGCTTGCCACCTGTTTGAAAAGTAAAGTTTAAATGAATTATACGTAAGCCATCTGAAGAATTAAAATATGGTTGTCAAACAAAATATTGTTAAGAAAACTTTAGTTTTAAAGTTTTGAATAATATTGAAGTCTTTCACAAGGGTTGGCACCTTTATAAAAATTCAACTTAATTAGTTTAAATGAAATATTATAACACTAGCAAACCCGGCGAACTTCGTCCCGCACAAAATAATTTTTTTTTATTGAAACTTTTTGGTCCAACATTTTCACCAACAGTTCACGTTTACGATTTTCATTGGCACATTCATCTGCCAAGATTATGGTTCGATGGTCATTTGCCGCTTTAAATAACCTAACGAAAGCGTCATGACCTTGATGAAGTTCTTTAAATTCTCTAATTGTGTAACATTTCATAGAACGGTTAATCTCACAAAGAAATAAATTTAAAGAACATTTTTTCTTCACCCCCTTCGGCAACAATGATCCGGTTCTATAGCAAATCTGCCCAAGAAACTTTATAGTATAGTTGGTGGCAATTTCGAAATGGATGCGTTTCATTTAATTGTTCTACAGAAATCCAATATACATAGACTTATTTCAGACGAAATACCTTAAAAGTAGGTTTCACGAAAGCAATTTAAGTGAAAATAAATTTATTTTTATTTGAATTTATTACGGTAAAAGGCGCGCGATGGTTTTGGCGGTTGATTTATCGGTGGTGAATTGACATTTACCCCTGCACAACTCAACCCTGTTGTCTCCGAATGGAGTAAAACTGTATATACATATCCATTTCCTCATGGTTTTATTAATAAATTAATTTCAATGCATTTATAACAACGGAAAACATATTCAATTTACCTATTCCTCACATTTTATTCAGTAAATGAATTCCATCTTAATGTAGAATATTAGTGTATAGTGTATACATACATACATATGTACCTATGCATTCGGTGTGCTTAAATTAAAAAAGCATCACTAAATAAAGCACCAAGCATTGAATTCCAATTATTTTGGCTTTTTGGTTTCCCAAAAGCACTAAATTTAGTGCAAAATGCACTTCCTTGGCAACAGTAAGCTGAGCACATCAATGCTCAAACAGTGATGCCAGACCTAGTATTGAGTAAATGCGCTATGTATATTTTTCTTTTAAAGCAAAAGTTCTAATTGGCGAAGGGATTGATTTTTGGTTCTTACATAGAACACTGATTAGATTCACAAACTTATCTTAGGACTTAATTAAAATAATCAACATTATTTCGATGGCTGAGTGGAAGATCGACCTATCTCGGCAGACAGTTCGACAACGCTCTATCTCAAAAAACTTTTCAAGGACGCCCTATTTCAGAATTTAATTGAAAAACACCCTATCTCAAAATTCGGTTAAAAAACGCCCTATCTCACATCAAAATGTATTGAAAATATGCTGATATAGAGCGTTTTTGAATCGGCAGCTAGATAAGGCGTTTTTGAAACGAATTCTGAAATAGGGCGTCCTTGAAAAGTTTTTTGAGATAGAGCGTTTTCGAACTGGCTGCCGAGATAGGCTCAGCCATCGATTTGTAGACAAATATATTTGTGTTCGTATGAAATAGTAGCTTATGTCGGGAGGCTGGCTTTAGTAAAATGTACCATTTCCTATATTCTTTAAACCACAAGTAATTTTTTAATGAGACTTTATACGAATATTGACTTTCTAGCATCGCAACTGCCTCTTTTACGTTTATTTTCCAAGAGTTATTCAACGACTCGGCGCCAATGAGTCTTTCGCAATCGTCTGCTGCGAATGGTTCATTATACTAAAGCCAGTCTTCCGACATAAGCTACTATTCTATACGAACACAGATATGTATACTTCCTAATAGGCTTGTAAAATGCCCAATACCCAAATCCCTCCCATGAGTTATTATCGTTAAAAAATTGGGTACGCTCAAATCTGGCATCGCTGCAGCAAGTACTTTGTCACGCCAGTGAAACAGTGTTGACATTTTAAATACAATTGTACTTTTTTCATTACAATTAATTTTAAAAAGTACAAAAGTACAATTTGCCGATTTTAAGTACAATTTCAACATTAAAAATACTTTTTGTACCACACGCTCAAATCTCTTCTAGCACTTTGATTCTTAATCCGTTTACATTTAAGTAAATAGATATACCTATATTTCATATTTGCTACAAAACGAAATTATGAGTTGTAATTTTGAATGTAAACGTGATTGTGAACAGTAATATTAGTGATGTGCGTTATGGTGATTGCGATTTCTTATCACCGGCGGGTGAGATATCCCTCATCGCTATTTATTTTGAAAAAATCTTTGGAAATGCAATTTACCTAATAGCGATCCTGCAGAAATAGAAGTAATTGAGCAATTCGGGGGTTGAAAGTAAAAAAATGTATGTAAATTCCATGCGTTGAAATTAAAAATTTCCCTTGAGGATTTCCATTTTATCGATAGTGATCTCATTTTATGTTCATTAATATGAACTGACCTATATAGTGTATTAATGTTTTATCATCATTGTCTTCATCTCTGACAAAATTACACGGTCACCCGGTATTTATTTTATTTTCTTAAATAATTTTAATTATTTTTTTTATAAAATTGTAGCTCATTGTCAAACAAAAACCTTGCAATTAAATCCAAACTTGAAAGATTGAAAAAACAAGAAAGTTTCATCAAATTTTCACAGTTTTTGTTCAGAATTTGTAGACATGTTTTGGGTTAACATTTTTGTAGCCCATTCATTCTAGTATAATAAGGTGCAAGTTTGAAGTGTCTAAAAAATACCACTGATTTTTTGAATTTTTCTGTTTGCGGTGTTGCGCACTAGGAAATCTAATTAAAAAGCTCGAAATTTTGACGAAAGTGTGTTGATTTTTTTAATGTACAGAAAGATTGAACCTTGGTACGGCTTTTTTTTTTAAGTATAAACTGTATTTTTATAAAAAAAAATACACAATATTAAGATAAATGGTCAAATCTTATCAATATGTTAGTGTCGTAAAGTTTTGATAAGCACTTGAAAAGCTATTAAAATGTCAAAACTTATTACCGAATCCAAAAAGATGTCTCTTTTATACATTAATAATAATGAGGTGTGCTAGCGCTTTTACGAAAATGCTTGTTGACGGCAATAAAATCAATAAAAGCGCGATCACATCCTCACCGCATGAGTGTTCGACACCAACTGACGTTATGCAGTTTTATAGTCGATTCAATTTAAGTATTATAAAGTGAAAGTGCAGCTAAGAATTTATGCTGATTTTTAATATTTTTTTGCATTTTCTTTATACAAATTGGATGTACAAAAATTTCAGTATGGAAGAAAAAGTGCAATACCTTCAACGAAAAAAAGTTCTCAAATATCTACGCGAATTGAATGTACTATCCCGATCATTTAAACATCTCGGACTCGCCCACCACTAAAAATGATTATTTAAATCTAAAGTATATATTAAATGATATTTAATATTTGCTTTAGAGATAAAATTTCGACAAATTTGTTTAAACAAAAATGTTAAGCGCATATGCAGAATGTGGAAGCGAGATTCTTCTGCTTGCGTTTCTATGTTTATATCATTTCTCAGTTTAAGCACATACGATTAAATGTAAAAAAAAATAATATTTTTAATTGCGGATCCGAAAGAAATTTTTATTAGTTGCATTGAGTTACGCAAAAATAGTGCCGAAAATCAGCCGATTGTGCTGAGGGTGCCGGCTGCTTCCGAAAGGGCCGAAAATGGCACAATGCACACTCATTTTCCATCACTGTCACACATACAATCTCACTATTCTGCTGACTTCGGCATAACAATTTTGGCAAAAATCACATACATACATTGGGCCAATCGTAACACATAAAAATTCGATATTTTCAATGGTGCAACAGGTTTATTTATTTTGACATTCACGGCGCCCTTTCTAACTTGGCGATTATTCGTAATGACTCCAGCGCCACGTGGCAGCTCTTTTTTGCAATAGTATTGCCTTTACCGTTACCAATACATATTTTGAATATTAGCCAAAGTGGATCATCAAAAAGATTTTTAGTAATAACTTAACTCCAGTGCCAAGTGGCGGGTGAATTTGTGAATCTACACTATCCAGAGAGTTACTCAAAAACACACCAAAAACTTCGTTAAAATCAGTCCGAGCATTTAGGAGGATTTCACTCACAAACACACCTACAGATGAATTATATATACGTTTGTACGGCGCCACACCCTCTTTTCAAATAGCCCGTTTTTCTCCATGCATATAAGATTGATTTGATATATCTCCACACCAAGTTCCAGTACTCTACCATGAACATATCCAGAGATATTCGGTATGAAAAGTTCGGTTTTTATGGGAGGTTCCACGCCCCCTCTATATAAGAAGTTTAAGAAAGTTTTAGTTTGAAAATATTTTGAAGATGGTTAAACAAATTTTAAGCCTCCTGTTTTTGAACTGAATTTTCTTGAAATTAATTTTACTCAATGTAGCACGCAAAAATTTCATACACTCAGCGAAGCGGGTGAGGGCGATCTAGTTGAATATAATTTGTTCTTCAGATAACATAAACCCAAGAAATGTATTTGCATATACAAAGTAAAAAATAAAAAGTAACTCAAAATGCATCTTGCGCTATATCAAGTCTAAAAAGGGGGTTTCGGATATTCCCAGGTCTGTTTTTTATAATGGGAATACCGCAAATTCCATTGCAGATGCTGCCAATCTTCTTGCTGATTTTATTGCGGCTAATTTCATCTCAGACGAGGATATACTCAATGCTGAGAATGCTAGTTTACATTCTTCCGTTTATTGTACCGAAAGTACTACTTTCAATCTCGGGTTTTTAGTTCTTTCAGATGAAGGCATCGTTGAAGACATAAAAAACATCAAATTTTCAACCGCGACTGATTTGGACGGTCTCACCGTAGTTCTGTTAAAAAACTGCCCTTCTCTTTTCTTCTTCTTTAATAAATCTCTGGAGTCATGCATTTTCATTGAAGATTGGAGACGTGCTTCCATTTCCCCTATTTTTAAGAGTGGACATAAGTGATGTAAGAAACCACCGGCCAATTTCTAAATTATCTACAGTTTCAAAACTTTTTGAAAGCATTTGATCTGCCCGAATCAGCACGGTTTCGTTTCGAGTCGATCTACAATAAATAATTTAGCAGTTTTCGCTGATGATTGCTTTGATGCATTCCATGGTCACCAAGTTGACGCAATTTACACTAATTTTGCTAAGGCCTTTGATAGGATGTCACATTCTCTCTTAATTGTTAAACTCAACCGTTTTCATTCCGGCTTTCTTAAGTTGATTATGTCTTATCTTAGTGGAAGAAAAAGTTGTCCATCCAGTTGTCATGGATGGAATATATTATAAAACTATAATATCCACTTCGCGTGTACCATAAGGTAGCATATTGGGAACATTATTTTGCATTTTATTTATAAATGATATAGGATACGAAATACCACTTTCAAAACAGGCGGCAACCCTCTTAAAAACTATTTTCGAAATAAAACTTCCTTAAATATTTTTCGCCGGACATTGTTATAAACAGGGAACGGATTTTAAGGACCTAAAAATCTATAAAAGAGGCAAAATAAATTAACGAAATAGGCTGGAAAAGGCAAAATAAAATAGCGAAAAAGGCAGGAAAAGGCACTAGGTATTGCAAAAAAGGCAAAACAAAATCGCGAAAAAGGCAGGAAAAGGCACTAGGCAAAAAAAGAAAAATAAGGCACTAAAAAAGACAGAAAATATGAAAAACAAATCAAAAAAATACATTCATTTTAGAAATGTTTATATTACAAGGAAAAAGTGAAAAACCAAGAACTAGTTTCATTATATGAAAAATTTGTACTTTGAATCTTTGACTATTTTATCCTTTCGAGTTTCTAACTCATAAAACTTTAATCTGTATAGTTGTAGTAACATTGAACCACAAGATGCATTTTAAAGTTTTCTGGCAGCCTTTTCATTCGATTTTCGCGAAGAAAAGCCTTGAATATACTGAATGTGCGCTCGTGCCCTTTACAATTTTATCCACACCCCTTGTTGTCTCCAAGCCTACGTTAGCTGAGAAAACGGCTTTGAATTTTTCCAACACCAATTTGGCAAGAGGTCCCTGCGCTTCTATAAGCAGCATGGGCATTTGTATATTTTTTAATCTTAAAAAAAATTTTAAATGCTATAATCTCTTTTTTAAAGGTAGAAAAGGCAAAAAAAGGCAAATATCTTAAAAAGCAAAAAAAGGCAACATCAAATGTGTATACATACAGTATATTTTGCTTAGCTGCACATCCTTCTTTGCACGAAAAACTTGTGCACGTAACCGAAAAAGGCACTTAAGCGAATTTTCTTTACTACTTCAATGAGGAAGCTATCCGAATCCCTATGAAACCAAATATTGGCGGAGCACTTACCATGTAGAAATTACTGCAAGCGAAATTTTTACCGAATGTTATCTAATTATCTATATAACTACATAAGTTGATAGCCATTTTCGTTGTTCTGCGAGATGAGCAAAATAAATAAAAGGTTGTAAAATTAGGTAATTGTAGGGCCAGTGCAGGTAAACGTAATACTTTCATTGATAATTGATACTAGTCGCACAATTTTTAAGGCAGGTATCGCCAATGTGCAGGTATGTTGAATGCATCTATCGGAGCAGTTTCCTTATAAATGTTAAAAATAATGCTTTTGATGCGCATTTTGGGGTAGGTATCTTAAATGTGCGCTTAAGCATAGAGGCAGCAAAGCAAAATATACTGTATATGGAATCAGGGAAAGCTAAATCGTGGACATTCTTAATCGAATATACTCTATATCTTTAGCAGAAAAAAAGGCATTCTCCATAAAATCCGTTCCCTGGTTATAAATATTTCAAGTAACTGATGAATTAAGTGGAAATTTATTTTTTAAACAAGTGGACACCCTCCTAAATATAGTTCTTAAATAAAGGATTTTAAACCTATTTCCATTGATAACCATCGGATAGTAATTCATTTAACTTATTAAAGAATTTTAGTTTAGCCCTTTAAACTCGGGCAACCCTTAAACACATCAAAAAAGTTCTAAATTGTCAAACTAAGTATTTCTTGAAGCTCTTTCATTTTACACCCATCGTAATTATTTCATATAACTTGGGTATCAAATAGTTCAATTAGACTTCTCAAATAGGTGGCAGCCCTATTAAAAATATTTCCAAACTATGTACTACCTTCTTAATCCTCTTTTGAATGGCACCCATATAGCGATACCTTATTCACTTACCAAATCTATTTACTTAAAATTGAATTAATTTTTTTTAACATGTGGCAACCATCCTATACGTAGTTAAGTTATAAAGCTTTTTCAAAACCATTTCGATTGATACCAATATTTAATAATTGATTTAACTTTTGAAATAATTTGAGCTTAATTTCTTAACAGGTGTGTTGCCAAGGCCAAGGCACGCGATATCGCACTAAAATAGAGCGTGGTGATCCACCAGGGTACGCTTGCGTTCAGCTCAGCTCAGCTCGTCGGATCGGGGTGGGTTTTTGTAGATCACTCAGATGTCGAATGTACCGCGCCAGCAAACAGAAAAAGTTATCGTACCCGTACGGCCATAAGCCGACTGTTGATTGCCACCGCCATATACTAAGCTCACGTCTGCTCCTGAATTGCCCACCCACATTTGTCGTTCCCATTTCAAATATACTTGATTGTCTCCGCCCCGTCATGTCACCACTGTCTACTCTGTCCCGTCCTGTCTCGCGGTTCGCCATAAATTCGAGGCCGGCCTGTCCGCCCCTCCCATCAGTCGCTGATCATAGCCTTTGGGGATCAGCCCCTAAATCCGCACTACATAGGATTCTCACATTACACCCAATGCGTCCGTCTGTTGGTCATCCGCGCTTCACTTAGCCACCCTGACTGAGTCACCGATTTCACCATCTCCAGCTCTGCTACTGGATACTCACGCTATAAATCAACATGTCTGTCGGTCCATAATGTTCGTCGATTGGTCTAGCTGTCGGCCCGTTCGTTCGTCTGTCCATCCGCAGTCTGTCCGTCCGTCCGTCATGCCGAGTTTCATTCATCACACACCATTTTTCTTTCTTTAGCGCTTCATTATATTTAAATAATTCACAAACTTCACATACTTGATTTATTTACCTTAACTTACTGTATCGCTACTTTTGTCTCTGCTTCTATACAAATATTACTTCTCTATTTCGTACTTTTATATACAATTTCTTTCTAATTTACTCTCCAAATTAATGTCTACTATTGCATAGGTAGACCACGTCTGCTGTATGCGGAGAGTGGGCGGTTTCAAATCCCTAATAAGGGTGCTATTCAAAATTGACCTAGACCCTGCTTCCTAAGGCGCCTATGGAACCAAGTTTGAGGTACTGAACTTCGCACATGGTTATTCTTATCGTTTACCTACCCTCCACGTTACAATCAACGTTTTATGTCAGCTTTGTGGCGACCAAGTCTCCCTTATAAAACAAGAAAATTATATGTGTATATATGTAAATATGTAAACTAATACCTAACCAAACATGAGTACAAGGTTCAATATTTTTTTCTTATACAGCTATTACTACTACTCATCTACCAGCTATTTCTGCTCGATTTCTTATATAATTTCTTATTCTTACCCGTGGGGCCACCCGTGACTCCACAGCAAATGGCTTACGCTAACATAAAGTCGCGTACAGAAACCAAGAAAATTTTCTTGTCGCCGACTCCTACGGAACTTAGGGCTTTACGTGTGCCTTCTCCGGTAAAATACTGCCCGCTGTACTAGGCAAAGATAACCGCAACACAGGACCCACTGCCAACGGGAATCAACAAGAACTCTGACTAGTGTCACCTGATATTTCGCTGCCAAACTTCCACGGCAATTTAGCACTTCATCCCTCAATATATACAAAATTTGCATTTATTGGACCTTTTTAGAAAGACAATAGCTCAGTTACGCACACAATTCCTATCTGACTTGCAAGCTTACCTGTATAATTTGGGATCAACATTTTTTCAACGTCTAACCTCGCTGGCGGAAAATAATAAAGAGAATGGAAAGAAGGAAGTTGGCTGCAATTATCTAACCCACTGCTTGGGAATCGTTCTGAGTGTAGTTTGGCACCACTCCCCAGGGTTGCATGTTTGCATTGCCCACACAAATTTCTGACAATATTGCCAAGCAACTTGCTTATTACCATCGATCGGTACAGGGTGAGTTGATCGATAGGCTGGGTGCTTCGTTCGGCTCGAAAAACTAAGAGATGGTTCGTACTTACTCTCCATGTAGTGGGGCCCGAACCGACGTCCCTCGCCTACACCTTTAAGTCTTTCGCAAGAAATATGCCCGCTGGCCTGCCTTGCATATCTGCCAACTCGCCTCGCTTTGCCGAAAACTTCTGCGATAAACAATTTGTCCCACTCCGTAACTGATCGGCCTAGCTCGTGTGTTATACACCCTTTTTCCCTTTTCATAGGCCAGTTTTAAGCTCTTAACTATCTTATCCCTCAAAAGTTTGAGCCGGAAATCTTTCGGTAGCAATTCCACGTTTGAGTCACTGCTTCCTCCTAGCTTCCTCATGAGCGCGTAGGACTCCCCATGCTGAGGCATGGGTTGCCCGAAGACCGCACGATAAGGCTGCGTCTGTATTGCCTCATGAACCGCACTGCGAAGAACGAATGCTGCTTTCGACACGTGTGTCCCATGACTTTTGATCTCCTTCTGCGATGTATGCTCTTATTATGGCTAGAAGCGATCGGTTAATTCTTTCCGACGCGTTTGCCTGCGGCGAATACACCGCCGTCTTTACATGGGTAACACCGTAATTAGCGAGAAAATTTGCAAAATTTTCGGAAATGAATTGTCGGCCGTTGTCGGAGTGAATAGTTTCCAGCACTCCAAAAATATTGAAAATGTCACTCTCCATATAACGCACCACCTCCTTTGCTGTAGTGTTCCTCATGGGCTTGAGGAAGAGAAACTTCGAGTAGTGATCCAAACCGACAAAAATGTAGGGATTTCCCTCTCGACAGCGTGGATAGGGTCCGCAAAAGTCTATGTATAATCGCTGGAATGGCCTATCTGTTTCAGTGCGGCTGCACATAAGTGGTCGGCTCACCGTTTTGGATGCCTTGGTAGACTTGCAAATATCGCATCTACCAACGAAGTTTTTGACAGCCACGACCATCCCTGCCCAATAATATTTGCCTTGTAGTCGTCCTATGGTTTTCGCAACACCTCCATGTCCCGCCGACGCCCCGCTATGCATTCGCCTCAGGAGAATCTCCCTCAATCCCTCCGGCACCCTTACCTTCCAGACAAAATCTTCGGATTCTTCCCCTCTTCGAAAACCTGTTCTGTTGTAAATAACATTGTTCACAATTTTCACATCTGGCAACCTCCGTGCATTATCTTCTGTTTTTATTAACTTCAGATAGCTTTCCGTCTGAAACTCGGGATCCTGTAAACTAATATCGGCTTCGAGACTTGCAATAAATATCTCGTCCATATTTATACGACTGAGGACGTCTGGCACAACTTTCTTCGCACCCTTGCGATGTGTCATGGTAAAATCGAAAGCTTGTAACTTTATGCTCCATCGAGTCAAACGCCCGGACAGATCCTTCTGGCTCATGAGCCACTTAAGGCTCATGTGATCTGTGATTTTGGTCAACGGGACACCATCTACGTATGGTCGAAACTTCTTTACGCTCATAACCGCGGCTAAACATTCGAGTTCCGTTATTGTATAATTTCGTTGCGCCGAATTTAACTTTTGTGACATATATGAAATAGGACGCTCATTTCCCTCATCAACAACCTGAAACAGCACCCCGCCTATGCCTGTTGTGGATGCATCACATTGCACGTAAAAGTGCTTTGAAAAGTCTGGATTAACGAGAACCCTCGGCGATGATAGATCGCATTTGAGCTGTTCGAAAGCCGATAAAGCTTCGGGCGTCATACCAAAATCCTTCTTCTTCCTCAGACAATCGGTTAAGGGTGCGGTGACCGTCGCGAAATTGGGAATGAATGTACCATCTAGTGAGGCCGAGAAATCGACGAAGCTGTTTGATCGTCTTCGGGACAGGAAAATCTACCATGGCTTGACCTTTTTATGGATCTGTGCGCAATTCCCCCTGGCCGATTATGAACCCCAAATATCGGACTTCCCTTTGACAGAACTTAGATTTCTGCAAGTTTATCGTCAGGCCTGCCTTTGATAAACGTTCCGCGATCTACGAAAGGTGCAGCAAGTGGGTTTCGAAATCTGATGAGCAGACGAGCAAATCGTCAATATACATAAACAAAAACATTGTCTCTCAACCTCGACGGAATGACTCGATCCATTAGTCGGCACAGTCTTTGGCTGGCATTGCATAGCCCAAACGGCATAACCTTAAACTGGTGCAATGGCCGGCCAGGGACTGTGAATGCAGTTTTTTTCACGCGACCGCTCCTCTAACGGTATCTGTCAGAAGGCATCCTTCAAATCTATCCTGGTTATGAAATACGTGTCGCGAAGACGGCTTAAAATTCCTTCTACGTGCTGGGTCGGGTAGGCGTCCTTCTTCGTTCGCTCGTTCAGCTTGCGCATATCTACGCACAGCCGGGTTTTGCCGGGCTTCTGAATTAACACAATCGGTGAGCTCCAGGGACTCTCACTCTCTTCTATTACTCCGAGTCGAAGCATGCGATCTAGCTCTTCGTATGCGCATTTTTGTTTTACCGGCGACATCGGGTAATAGCGTTGCTTCACCGGTACCGTTTCATCATGTACCTCTGTCACGTGCTCCATTAGATGAGTCTTCCCTAAACCTAGCTCCGCCGACGATGAAAATAACGACTTCACACGTTCCAATCTAGAGAACTGCTCCGAGCTCAAAGGTAGCATACCCGCATTCTCTACACCAACTTCCGAAATAGTAGCTGGCAAAAGGCCAAACGCCTCCCAGAAGTCGATACCAAGATACAGATCTTGCTTCAAACTAGGAACTAAGTATAAATTTAGATTGGCTGTCTTCCCTCGCCACGATACCTGTATCTTCATCCTGCCTATGACTGCTTGACTTTTCCCATCAGCTGTCTTCAAAACCTCGTCAATCAAAAACACTTTCTACTTATCAAATCTCCCCACTGCAGAACCACCCAAACAGCTGATTGATGCCCCGCTGTCTAACAATCCAGTTATGAGCACGCCGTCAATCGAGATTTCCGTATATGGCCTGCGATCGGTTTCGCTCTGAATGATTGTCGAAGCGATGACCCTCTTAATATTCCTCCGTCCTCTTGCCTTCTCTCGTAACTTAAATATTTTTCTTACGTTCCTCTCTTTCTTCGCGACGTTTCTGCTTTCAATCCTTCCTATCCCAAATATTCTCCTTCTCGCTTCATTATATAGCCGTTCTCTTTCCTCCAATGTCCTAATTGCTGTCTTTCGCGCCTCTGGCGTGCGACCTCCATTTCGAAGAATGGATATGTGCGTTAAGTTCTCTTCGGGAGTGAGTTCCCCTGACGAGCTATCCCGGAATTCTCGCCATGGTGATGGTTTTCCTGTCTACACTTCTCAAAAATCACAAACTTGGCGGTAGACTGATTGCATTTGAAGCATGTTAAATCATGAAATTGGGAATCGCACTTCTCAGATTTGAATTTGCCTTTGTTCGCGAATTTCGAATTCCGATCTCCGGAGAGTTTCTTTGGAGCTTCCTTATGGAAGCTGTTTCGTTCTCGCCTCTCTAGAGCTTCCAGGGCATCGCAACTCTCCGCTTCTGGAAAGTTCTCCTCATCTCCGAAACCGATTTCATCTAAGTGCTTTTTCTTAGCAAATTTAACTCAAGTTCCTCCAAGTGCTTTTCCGCCCGCCTGCACTCCATTTTTAGTTTCGGCAGTGTGTCTACATGGCAGCCAAATATCAGGTTCTTTATTGTGCTTCAGATTTCTGCGAATCAAGTTGACCAAGCTGCGCTCAGGCAAGTTCAACTTCATGGTAAAAGCCATGCCTCTTACGCATGTATAATAATCCTCGAATGATTCCCGATAGTCCTGCTTTCTTTCGTGCATGGCTTGGCGTATTCCTTCATCGCAGTCGGACTTTCTATATTGTTCGAGAATAGCTGCGCACAAATTCTGAAAACCGTCACCTTGCTCTTGAGCGTGTCCTCCATATAGAGCAGATGGAAGCTGGCATACAAATCATCCGACGAGATGTTATGTCGTTTCTGAAGAGTCTCAACCTCTCAATCGGAATGGATTTTGAGCTACCATCAAACTTAAGCCCCCAATCCCTAATCGTTTTGAACTTGGATTTCTCCTTGTCGGAATAAAAGCGTTTACTTTGAGTGGAGGGAGTGAACAACCTGCGTCGCCCGTGCTCCTGTGGTTCGTCAGATGTATGTTCTTCTTCCGCGACTATCTCACCAATATTGCTTGCCACTGAATGTGCGTGAGGCAAACTCTGTTGTTGCTCGATTTCAGCAGTGGCCTTGTGATTGAGGCGGCTGTTTTCAACGTCTGAAATTCGTTCACCTAAACTCTTCACGTCTTTGCGCACGGTGTTCATGGTCTCGCGAATTGTCTCCGTCGTAGTACGACTAACATCCATTTGATATTGGAAGAACATCATCTCGAACTTCTGTATTAACTGACCGCTAACCTTATCTAATAAGCTTGCTTCCGGCGAAGGAATGTCGCTATCAACCGCTGACCCGTGCGCGATGTGGATGCTGCTTGTTCACCACCAAGTGGCGATGTACTACCGTCCACCCCTTCATTAACCTGCTCTACCACCGCAAAGTCTTCTACTGATTTTGCCGCCGCAGTTCCCCTATCAGCGGCTGGAGTACCATCGCTACGTAAGCCTGTCTTTTAACACCCTTTTTGGTTATATTTAATATTAGATTATATATATAATAAATCAAAATAATTGGGCAATATACGCACGTACTACGTATATACCAATTTGAGTAAAATTACGTGTGATATAATGTGGAGTTCCTTAAGTGTGTATATGTTTGTGTGTGATGAACTATCCTTTGGTTTGCATTACCATGTGATGTGATCCTTCCGTCCGTTTAAGTCGTATGCGTAACGTGCCAAGTACCCACTTTGTTCACTGCGCTCTTCATCAAGTAGAATTGAACCTCTTTCCTTTGTAGTGGCAGTGCAATAATGACTGGTTTGTGAAATTAACTGAGGCTACCTCATACTCCTCCAACGAGTCCATCTGAGGCACAGCAGTTACCTCAGAACTTAACACCTTTGCCTAGGAAGTTACCTCATAAAATTCAAAATACAAATAAAAAAATTAGTAGCCACCTCCTACTTCATCAATGTTTTATCCTAACCACATATTACCCCGCTTAAGTAAGCTAGCCAAGATAAGCCTTCCCCCCTTAAAATGTCCGTCAACCCAAGATAAGACAGGTTTGATGAAAAAGATATATACTTATGTATTGAGCAATAAAATAAAAAAAAATTAAAAATTTGTGGAAGCCACCTTTAGTGGCCCCACGTTGGGCGCCATTTCTGTTGTTGCCAAGGCCAAGGCACGCGATACCGCACTAAAATAGAGCGTAGTGATCCACCAGGGTACGCTTGCGTTCAGCTCAGCTCAGCTCGTCGGATCGGGGTGGGTTTTTGTAGATCACTCAGATGTCGAATGTACCGCGCCAACAACCAGAAAAAAGTTATCGTACCCGTACGGCCATAAGCCGACTGTTGATTACCACCGCCATATACTAAGCTCACGTCTGCTCCTGAATTTCCCACCCACATTTGTCGTTCCCATTTCGAATATACTTGATTGTCCCCGCCCCTTCATGTCACCACTGTCTACTCTGTCCCGTCCTGTCTCGCGGTTCGCCTCCATGAATTCGAGACCGGCCTGTCCGCCCCTGCCATCCGTCGCTGATCACAGCCTTTGGGGATCAGCCCCTAAATCCGCACTACATAGGATTCTCACATCACACCCAATGCGTCCGTCCGTTCGTCATCCGCGCTTCACTGAGCCACCCTGACTGAGTCACCGATTTCACCATCTCGAGCTCTGCTACTGGATACTCACGCTATAAATCAACATGTCTGTCGGTCCATAATGTTCGTCGATTGGTCTAGCTGTCGGCCCGTTCGTTCGTCTGTCCATCCGCAGTCTGTCCGTCCGTCCGTCATGCCGAGTTTCATTCATCACACACCATTTTCCTTTCTTTAGCACTTCATTATTATTTAAATAATTCACAAACTTCACATACTTGATTTATTTGCCTTAACTAAATGTATCGCAACTTTTGTCTCTGCTTCTATACAAATATTACTTCTCTATTTCGTACTTTTATATACAATTTCTTTCTAATTTACTCTCCAAAATAATGTCTACTATTGCGTAGGTAGAGCACGTCTCCTGTATGCGGAGGGTGGGCGGTTTCAAATCACTAATAAGGGTGCTATTCAAAATTGACCTAGACCCTGCCTCCTAAGGCGCCTATGGAACCAAGTTTGAGGTACTGTGCTGAACTTTGCACAAGGTTATTCTTATCGTTTATTACCCTCCACAACAATCAACGATTTATGTCAGCTTGAGAAAATTATACATATGTGTATATATGTAAATATGTAAACTAATACCTAACCAAACATGAGTACAATGTTCAATATTTTTTTTTTTCTTATACAGCTACTACTACTACTCATCTACCAGCTATTTCTGCTCGATTTCGCGAACACTAATAAGGGAATTCTTATATAATTTCTTATTCATAACCCGCTTTCTCTTTTTTGTTTGCCGATAAACGCTCCATGCGTCGATAGGTGACAGGTAGTTATACTAATATGTAAAATTATAATACGCACCAGCTGGAAGGAGTACAAAAGTTCGGGACCACTGAACTGGCTTTTTGATCTGGGAGCGGCTCACCCGTGGGGCCACCCGTGACTCCACAGCAAATGGCTTACGCTAACATAAAGTCGCGTACAGAAACCAAGAAAATTTTCTTGTCGCCGACTCCTACGGAACTTAGGGCTTTACGTGTGCCTTCTCCGGTAAAATACTGCCCGCTGGACTAGGCAAAGATAACCGCAACACAGGACCCACTGCCAACGGGAATCAACAAGATCTCTGACTAGTGTCACCTGATATTTCGCTACCAAACTTCCACGGCAATTTAGCACTTCATCCCTCAATATATACAAAATTTGCATTTATTGGACCTTTTTAGAAAGACAATAGCTCAGTTACGCACACAAATCCTATCTGACTTGCAAGCTTACCTGTATAATTTGGGATCAAAATTTTTCCAACGTTTTCATCGTTCTGAGTGTAGTTTGGCACCACTTCCCAGGGTTGCATGTTTGCATTGCCCACACAAATTTCTGACAATATTGCCAAGCAACTTGCTCATTACCATCGATCGTAACAGGTGACAACTTTTTTCGAAAAAGTAAAACCTTCTTTAACATCCACACCCTAAGACCTTTAATTTGGTACCCCACGAACGGACGGTGCGAATCTGAGGGCATTGATTAGTAAAAAACTTGAGTTTAATTATTTAACAGGTGGCAACTCCTTTCGAAAAAATAAAACCAGTCTGCATATCTACAGACCAAGCGTTTTAATTTGACACCCCATTTTTGAAAATCGAACGAACAGTGCATATCTCTTATGCTGCACAAAAAA